>NC_133342.1:8239200-8539200 GCF_030506205.2 Paramisgurnus dabryanus | reverse complement strand
CTTGAACTAAAACAGGGTCTGTAGCATTTATGAACGACTCCGTTTATGAGGCGTAAATGTGGCAAAAGTAATGCGTTTTAAAATGTTAATGGATAAACATGGCCTAAGTTCAATTTACAAATATTCACCAAAGTGGAATAAATAAAATTAATTCAAATGAATAAAACAATAATCAGCTATGCATATATGCCAAGTGTTACTAATAAAGTTAAACAAAAAAAAAAGGAATACTAATTATTAATTTTCACCACACACACGGAGACGGTTGGCACCCTACACAGCCCCTTTGTGACTCTCCTTCCGGTTTATTGGCTGTCATTTGATGTGTACAGTGGAGAGACGGCTTTAAAGCAACCACGCTGATTTTAAATCAGACAAAGATGACCAGCGGGCAGAATAAAGATGATTGGCGGGCCACATTTGGCCCGCGGGCCACTAGTTGTTGATTAGCCCTGCCATACAACGATCATAAAAACGATTAACATTTGTATAGACCGTTAACAGGCGTTTCGGCACAGCTGTGCACACTGCGTATGATGTATTTGTTTCGATGAGCGTAATAGGTGGAATCAATAATTCATTAAGCGGTGAGAGAATGTTGCATCTCCTACATTAAACATTTGACGATTTACAGCTGGATTGGTTCATTATTTTCAATCTTGGTAATGGCCATGCAATATCCTAACTTGAGTTTCAATTACTGAAGATTTAATGAGTTTAAAAATATAATCAGGATCCATTCTGAATGTTAATAATCCACAATTATAAAAAAAAATGTCGGTAGATTAATATTTCATAACCAATCCAGAATAAGGTCAACTGGATTACAAGAGTCAAAGGGTCAAAATAAACTAAAGACTAAATGAGACCAGGCTACATATACAGTTAATGCGAACTTCTAATGATTCACTGTCCATCTTAACAAGATCTTAAAAAACATTACCACCATATAAAGAAGCATCATCATGTATGTATCGGTGAATAACAGGGCATTCGTTACCATGGTAACATCATTACTAAAACTGTTGAACAAGCCCCTTATTGTACAATCTGCATGTGACAGGCCTTTGGGCTCATCCTATATTAGCCAGCTGTTGGGTAGGACGTTTTTGTGACCCTTTTGGCACCTTTTGGTTACTTTGTTGCTTGCTTTATGTATTGGTTTGATATGGTTAAGTTAGAATGTGCTTTAATTATGGGTTTGTGTTAATCGTGTAGTTTTTTTTTTCTTTTTATCTTGTTTTAGTTGCTTATGTGCAAGAAATAACCAACAAATTTCTGCCGCATTCAGAAATACCACTTTGTTATCAGAATCCACTAAACACCACATCGTTTTGTTGGCAAAATCACATCACCTTTGAGCACTTGTCCATTGAGTGCACGAAAAAAGAATTAGATAAATGGATCAGATTCAAATTTCAGTCTCTTGTGAGACTGACACAAACTTCGAATGTGGCAGTCACATGGATCAAGTGTCCCCTAATGTGTGCTTCAGTTTTGCTATTTAGGGGCTGTTTGCATCTGGTATTAAGATGCATTTTCGTTGATCGGATCACAAGTGGACAACGCTAAAGGTGTAAACAGGATGTAAAAAAATGTTGAGCTCATCCACTTTCGACCACATTCAGAGGTAGTCGAAAACACTTTTGACTTGATTGCTTTTTCCCTTGTGGTCCAATGTGTTCAAGCAGCCACAAAAGAATGCCTACTCGCCACCCATTTATCTAATGTGATGTACCGAGCACATTTTTACATCATTTCTTACTTCTAGCGCAAAAACATTCAATTTGCGTGTTGGCATTAAAATGAAATTACTAAACATAAGAGCCTGATAAGAGTTGTTAACAAAGTTTTAACTTCATGCTGCATTTTTTACAGTATATAATGTATTTACTTAAGTAAGAGTAAAACGCTGTAAAAGTGAAAAGTTGGATCAACTTAAAAAATATACTTTCATTTGTAACATCTAAAAAATGTAACTTAAAATTTCACTTTAGCCTCTTCAACCCTAGGACCCTGTCCCGGGTCCAAAATTTCTTATTTTGACTTAATATAAAATATTATTTTAATTTTTAATGGTCTGTCATGGACCCAGTACCACATATGAGATACTGTTTGAAAGCTTAGCATCTTTACTTTCTGGAGATATGCATCACTTTGAGATATGTTTTACTGTAAGAAAGATATTTACACTTAATTTACACTATCACCCCCCCCCACACACACACAATTTTTTATATGATTTAATATTCACATATTTTATATTTTTCAAGTATGACAAACATGGGCAAGTCTTATATCAAATGAAAGCTCTCACTCTCAGGAATAAGGCTACAGTGTTATTTTTGTTCTAATATCAACACATATCCAACAATCATTGAATGAATAATAAGGTAAAAAATGGTCTTTTATAAACATATGTGAAACTTGAGTGTGGACTGCCTCAGATAGCACATATAGCCACAAATGATACACCATCTTTTATTTTAGGTCCTACTCTAAACAATGAGTCCATTCACAGCATTTTCTTTGGTTGTGTGCATAATTAATCCCTTGCTATTTATTATATGTGCAAAACAAAAAATTAATATTTATATGAAAAATGTATTTTCACACCCTTCAGTAAAATGAGAATATCTTTTGAATTCGACATGCTAAAGAGTTCATTATTTTTTTGGGTGTTTACGGTCTGCTGCTGCTAACAACCAGAACTGTCTGCAGTCTGCTAGAGCATCCAGAACCAGAGTTATACACCATCAAAGACAGTGTTTACAACATTAAAAAGAAAATTTGGTGTTTCATCATATGAAAAACAACATAAATAACAATATTTGTCACAAACAGCAGCTTTTTATGTAACTTCAAAGGGTTTTCTTTAAAATGATATAAAGATATTGCATTTATTCCACTGCTGGAATCAAACAAAACTGTCTGCAGGGAGCTGAGATACCCAGGTCCAGAGTTATATACTTTCAAATAAAAACTTTAGAAAAAAAAACACCAAAAAGCGCCTATTTATTTTTGTGTTTATTAGAGGATTGACAACACATACAACCAAGGCCGCCTTAATGCACGGGCTTACCTGGGCTGAAGCCCAGGGGCCTCCCAAGTTCAGGGGCCTCCCAAGTTCACGTTCATATTGTTTTGTAACTTGTCAGGTTATCTGTCAATCACTCTAACTGCACGTTACATGGCTGCTGATTGGTCCATGGTAACTTACCGTGAAATAAAATATCAGACGTAACAGATTTTTCTATTCCGCGTAATGTAATTTAGTGCGCGTTGTCAACTTGGCATTCCTGCATGTTAGACTGAGTGTGACAGAGAAACGGGAAATAATCCACAATCAAATGAAAGAGTAATTTCAAAAATTTCATAATAAGCACTAGTGAGGTGCAGGTCTCTCTCTCTTTCGCGCGCGCGCTCGCTCTCTCTGTGCTCGTACAGCTGAGTCTCTGGCATGCAGAAGTCTCTCCAACTCTGCGCAAGATACTGTGCCGCGGCCGCCAAATAAAGAAAGGAGTTCCCGAACATATTAATGCTGTTCGTTGTAATAAAGTTTAAGTTTACTCGCGTTTATATCAGTGACGCGTCCGCAGCTGGAGCGATGTAGTTTGACGCGATGTAAGCTCACAGTACACATCTGTTGGTTTAGAAAGACGACGCAACGGTAAATGTGCAAGTCAAAGCGGGACAAGACCATCTCAAATGATCATCCCCTGATCGCACCATTCATATTTATAATCTCCTTATCTAAAGATCTTATATACAGGTATGTTCCCTGTCTGTTTTGTGCATATTCATACGTGTTCGTTTTACATAGTATGCATAAATACTAAATACAATGAATACTATATATTCAATGGCCTACAAAATAAATAACTGATTAAAAAACAAGATTCTGTCTATAAAGACTTATCTTTTGTTAACATTAATGCATTTTCACTTTAAAACTAATTTTAACTTCTTATATTTTTAAAACTGTGGTGAGCATTTAGTTAGTGTGCAATTTTCTGCAAATTTGTATATTCCAAAAACTATAATAAACATAAAGATATATAAACATATATACTCTCATACATTTTGGTTTTATTTTCACCACAAGTTGCTGTGTGTGGTTGTTAAATAAAGTGTCTTGTGTTTATGCTCAAGTGGGCTCAGTGATACTGTATGTTAATAATGATATTATGGTGTTTTCTGGGTCAAAGAGGGAAAACTCACTGTTGTATGTATTGAAAGAAACTAATGCATTTTGTGATGAAGATTACCTAGATATTACACTTTTTTTTAAATGAGACTATAAATTGAGGGGATGGGGGGCCTCCAAAACCTCTCAGCCCCAGGGCCTCACATTAGGTTAAGGCGGCCCTGCATACAACCATGTTGAGCACTTTTGACAGTGTTTTATGTAATTTCAAAGGCTTTCCTGTAAAATGATACCAAACTTTTGAATGTAAACCTCTGCATGTGGGTATGGGAAGCTTTTGAAATTGGGTAGGGCAAATCTAGGCGAAAATCCCCAAAATAGCTTCAGGGTGGAAGAAGTTAGGTGAAATTTTTAAGTTGAAAAAATTAAAGGGATACTTCACAGATTTAGCATTCAGCTTTGAATCAGTATAAACCCAGCAGTATTTCTGAATGAACGTTTTTCCCTCCCTCATGTCCCCCTGAGAGGAGAGATATCTGTATCATCGTCATTTTTGCTTCCATGGAGGATTTTTGGCCAGAGGCAAAGACTACAGTCAGTAGTAGGAGCTATTTCCGCATGTTTTCAACCCACCCAGAGAAGCTGGACTGCCGAGTCCATTCGGAAAAGTATGAATCAAAACGAGAGTCCGTCATCTTGAATCTTTGCTAAGCTCTCTCTTTTAAGCAGTAAACAGGCAACAAACAGTGTCAGCTATCTTAGTTTTGGTGCACAAATCCGATGCTTGTGGCTACATGTACAAGCCGCAATACAGCGAGAAACAAGAGGGTGTCGGAGCAGCTGCTTTAGCCGTGGAGCGAGCCTTGGCTGGTGGTCAGGAGGAATGGCCAGTGCCCGGGCAGACTCGAGCTGGGGCGTACTGATTATTTTATACTAAATCCAATGGAATATAAATATTTCTCATATGTAATACATTGAATAATACACAAATGGATATTTCAGCAACGCAAACTCACGTTTGGTTACAACTGATGCGCTATTTCATAATACAGGTATGTCTTTTTATGAACTAGTGCAGTGCCCGTGCATAATCTGTTTTTGTGTGTGTTTTTAGTAATTGTTGGTTTGGTGTGTTTGAGTGCACACAATTACACCGCAAAAGTTCAGTGACATTTTTATTTGTGCATGGTAGAAATAAAATACTGATACTGACATAATAATAGGGAGAAATGGAGGCCAGAGTATAAAGTTAGTATTTTGTTTGTTTTTCACGTCCCTCAGCTGAGCTATGGTTGTTATATTTCCATCTATAAACTGGCAAAACCGGCAAATGATGGAAACTTACTACTTGTCCTTTCCTGGCTTTGACTGCACATCCCGGTACAAAGCAACTTATCACAATTAAGATGGAAAAAAGGTAGTATTTAAAATAATCTATGAACTAACTCGTCACAGAGATTCACATTAACCGGTATCATTTCAATTTTCGAGTCAACTTGCTAGTAGCTAGCCTATTTGAATGTCCCTCCCTCCTGCCCTCTCGAACTGGTAGGCGTCTCTTCGTAGAGCAGCGAATGCATTCTGGGATTTGGTGTTTATCATCCACATGAGCCAAAAACACATTTTCTAGAAGGCACCAATTTCTAAAAAACTTTACATTTCTACTACATAGGTCACCCCATTTAATAATATATTCATATTTAAATTGGGTGAAGAATACCTTTACATTTTTTAAGGTGTTACCAATTGAAGTAATTTTTTAGTTGATACAACTTTTTCAGTGCATGTATTGAATAAATATAGGTCTCATGAGAAGGCTGGGCCATGCAGCTGGGTTGAATTATTGTTTTAGCACTAAATAATGCTGTAGCAAAATACTAACCTGCATTTATCCACTAAGTGGATACACCCTAATGTCATTCAATTCCTAGTATACCCACATACTGATATTTGAATGCCAACAAATCCAATTACAGCTCAAAACATGTTTATATGACAAGCGAGTAAAAAAATATACTAACAAGACCTCACAAATACATAACAGCTACATCTGTATGTCTCAATGAATAACAGGTGTTAATTACCACTGTAACCACGATTCAGTACCGATGTTATGTTCTTGCGGTGTTATAGACAGGTCCTGACATGATCCCTTAAGAAAATATCATAAAAAAGTATTTTGTGTGGGCAACATGGTCTTCACAATCTACAGATCAACCTCCAGCCAAGTCTTTAGATATCATCTTCTGTTAGATCTTTAATTAATAAAGAAAGTTAAGATTATTCAGCTAGCGGAGGAGAAAGGAGGGCAGCGACTGCTGTACATTATGCACGCTACCTTGATCTGCTATGCTCTTCTGTAGTCTGTATTCTTCCTCAATGCTCATATAAGCTAATGCGCCTTTGTGATCCCTTGCGCTGGCAAACAGCTTTGATGTTAATACCTTAACGTTCTGACTGTCTCCCTTGTGTATAATCCTCATACGGCTGCTCAGCCTCTGGACTGCAAGCGCAAGCAACGCTTTACAAAGAGAATTACAGAGCAGCTTCTGCATTAACAAGCAAGCGTTCAGACCCAGATTCAAGCATCAACAACATCTGACAGCATATAGCCAGAGTTTACAACTGATGATCTGGCCACGGTAAGAGTCAATTTGAGTCAAATTGTCAAATTTGAGTCGATAAAAATGGAAAATTTATAAATATAGCTTTGCTAGAAACAGTTTGCAATGTTTTGTTCCATTTCCTTGCTTTTTGTCTTTGGACTGACCTGAAATTTGGGTCCTTACCCACAATAACCAATGGGTTTCTGTATTTTGCACCACAGAAAATTGCTGTAAAATTACTTTATAACAGTGGTCAAATATTCTCGCTGAATGTCAATTTGCGACCCAGTACCAAACTCAACCTGATCTCACAAAATACGTGAAATAGTCACGCATTATTTTGCTCAGTTTTGCGTGACATTGTCACGTATTTCCACCACATTACGTGCCCCTGACACGACTTTCTTTTCCGTGACAGTTTCACGTATTGGTTACTCAACTGTTTTTCCTATTTTCTTACAATTATCGCTTCGGTTTGGGGTTAGAACAACTTTCTGTTACATAAAATGACATCCTTACCCAAACCCAACTCTAACCCCAACGTCAGGCGACGATGGTTTAAAAAGCATACGAACATTTTTTATAAACCAATACATTAAGTGACATCCTAACGCAAACAGCAAATCTAACCCCAAACCGAAGCGACAATTGTTTAAAAATAGGAAAAACAGTTGAGTAACCAATAAGTGAAACTGTCACGGAAAAGAAAGTCGTGTCAGGGGCACGTAATGTGGTGGAAATACGTGACAATGTCACGCAAAACTGAGCAAAATAATGCGTGACTATTTCACGGAAATTTGTGAGATCATGTTGACCAAACTTCAAAAATGAACATGAAGAAAGAATCGTGTAAAACGTGTTGTCTACTAATATTTAATAACAGTAAGTTGAATTAACTCAAAATTTTAAGGCAACAGGTATCTTACTTTCTTAAGTTGAACTTTTTTTACAGTTATTATTATTATTATTATTATTAAAAATGTGATTTTATTATTAATCTTAAAAAAATATTAGTATTAGTAGTAGTAGTAGTAATCAAATTTTACAATTTTCAAATTGCACCTATTTTATTGCAAAAAAAACAACATTAATGTTATTTTGTGTATTTGTTACAATACAATGTGTTCTTGTGGTTTATGGTTTAAAAACACAGTATTTTCCACATACCGTACATTTTTGTAGTTCCAGATATCCTGCCTTCCTCAAACCACTGATTTTGTACAAAACTCATCGATCTGAAAGTATCCCTGATTGGCCAACTAATCTGTACGCTGTGATTGGCCTGAATACCTCTGACGTCAGCCGGAAATGTGACGCTCCTTACCATTTTTAAAAGATTCTGTCACAATTCAATGCTAATAGGAGTTAACTTACAGGCTGTGAGTCAAAGCGGGAGGAATTATGATAATGTTGCTCTTGTCTACATCACCAATCCCTGGAAGTAAACTGTCGCCTACAATTCGTGAATTTGTTGTAGTCCAAGAAAAGAGATTTATGTTGGAGATGATAACTCATATCATCATTTACTTTGGAGTTTGTACCTTTTGCATACCGTACTAATACACACTTAGGGCGCACTCACATTATCCAAACCAAACCATGCCCCAGCGCAATTGTCCCCCCTCCCTACTCCCCCAGAAGCATGCACTCACACTTTACTTTTATCGATCCGAGCCCGGGCGCTTTCGTCATTAAGATGCGACTGTTTTGAAAAAAGCAGGAAGTAAAGCGCTCTCTTAACACTGGAATCCATCATAATGTTAAGTCTGTGGTTTTTATTAAGAGTCTTTTGGTGTGCAATGACACACAGCCCTCTCACATGCCATCATATTGCTTAGTTGATCTGTCACATGTGCAGCTCGGACATTCACGAAACGCTGCTGCGCGCATCAAAAGATTTTTAAGAAGGCAGATGAAGGCGAGTGGTCGCGCAATTGACGTCTCTCCTTTTGAATTGCGCTCAGGCGTGAATGCGCTCACACCATAGCCTTCCGCGCCTGAGCCCAAGTGAACCGCGCTCCGGCCCACCTCTGCAACCTGGCCAGGGCGCGATTAACTAAACCGTGCCCGGGCGCGGTACAGAGCGATTACACTAGTCAAACGAACCGGGCTTTGGGGGTCAAACGCGCCCGAGCATGGTTTGGTTTGGATAATGTGAGTACACCCTTACACATCAAAGGAAATGTAAAATCGTAAATTGGACCATAGTTGCTCTTTAACTAAAAACTTGCTAGTAAAAAAGAAACAATTTTACTAATTTTAAAAGAACTATCATAAAAGCTATAAAGCTACTGTTTTCTTAGCTTTTTCTCATGTAAATCATACTCCACAATGTGACCATTGTGTAAATATAGCATCAGCAGTGTGTTTACCAGCCAAACACATGAAACAAACACAACTTTATCTTGTATAGTTTGTTTAGGGTTTTAATGTTGGTTTTTGTCAAGCCACTTGTCCGTGATGGCATCTGTCTCATATGGCTGGCTGCTACCAAGTGAGGAATTTGCTGTAAAGAGCTTGAGTGGATTTAAAGTCAACAACAAAAGATTCTTCTTTTTACTTTGAACCAAAATATCATACGATTAGCTGTATTTTTGCATTCAGGATTGTTTTAGCCCTGTGGTCCAGTCAGGATAGACCTGTAACCAGTGTTCGAATTATGTCGAAGATTATGGGGAATCCCCTAGATAAGAAAATAATCCACACATAGAGACATTGACTCATTGGCGCACTTATTTGATTCAGAGAGAAATCTTTTGGATTAGTTTATTGCAAAAACTGGAACAAATAATACACAGTTGGCAGCGCAGCAAAAGACTTTTAAAGGGGTGGTTCAATGGTATTTCATGCATTCTAACTTATTAACACAGTTATAGAGTTGTTTTCTCATGCTAAACTTAGGCAAAATGTTAAAAAAGCAGCGGGTCTAGCTGACATTTCAGGGATTTCTATACGTATCACTTCTTTATATGAGCACTTCCACCAGAAAACCCCACCCACCCGTCAATCAGCGGGAGACGCTAGAACTTGCAAACATCATATCACACGAAACAGCTTTGTTTATTTTCAAAACTTAACAATGGCACGAAAGAAGAAGTGTGTTTTTGGATGTAAGGAGAAGAAAGCCAGCCTTATGAAAACAATGGATATAGTTTATTATCCGGGGTAGCAGCGGAGTTTTGCGTGTGTGTTTCATGTGCTGGATTTTCCAAACCAGGTCATGAGTTTCATGCGGTAAGTAAGACTTCTGTGTTATGTTGGAAATAGTCGCGTCCATATTATATAAATGACACGAACATGTAGTGAATCATAAGTTAAACAGTGTTGTATAGTGTTGCATGACTCGTACTCGCTCCTCCCGCGGTAGTAACTCCACATTCTTCATTTTTTCGTACGTTATCGGAAAGATTCGGTAAAGCTAATCTTTCTTTTATAAATCTGATTAAACTAAAGACTCTTCTGAGATATAAAGGATGTCATACTACTCTATAGGTACTCCAGATTAACATCAGAAATTCAGAAACAGTGTGCGTTACGTGAGCTTTAAATGTAGTGTAGTATTTTAATTTAAATAAAAACCAGGGGACCCCCTAATTTATAGTTTTTGGGGGTCACTCAATGCTTTTAGGAGGTCTGGACCACCCCAGCCCCCCTCAATTTGAACACTGGTCTCAACTTACAGGTTTATTTTACAGCTCATTCGAAAGCTTGATTCTGATTCACGACATTTGCAGGTTTGTTCTTCTCAGATAACAAATGCTCAGAAACACTAATAACACACACTCTGACAATGGCTGGGATATTGTTGACCCATAATGGGTAAATATTGGACAGAACATGTGCTGGGTTTAAATTACCCAATGTTGGGTTGTTGTTATGCAACCATTTGGTATAATAACCCAGCAGTTGGGTTAAAACAAACCAGCACTGGGTCAATTTTAACCCAATGTGTGTTCTGTCCAATATTTATCCATTATGGGTCAAAAATAACCCAGCCATTTTTAGAGTGCATGGTAACCCAGATGCTGCAAATCATTTTGACAGGTACAGTTTCATATTGCACAAAAATTTAATATAAATACATAATAACTAATAACATTATACAAATGATTCAACCAAATAGTGTGTTCGTGACATTTGAACATGTCCCATCCTAAAACCAAAAGTAAACAGGTTTTCCTAGTTATCACATAGGCATAAACACACGTTATCTATGTTATATTTTTTGTATTTTTATAATTTCCACAATAAATTAAACAATATGCTATTAATAAAGTATGGCGTACAGAGAATGAAGTAAAATTTTACAAGGGCAGGGTTATGGTAAAAGCATTATTATGCATCTAACAAAGAAAAGCATTTCTAAATCACAGTGCTTCATCTCAGTATGATGTACTGTACGAATGGTGTTCTCAGTAGCACGGGTTTGTGCCAAACACAGCACTTATATTAGACTAAAATCTTCCTTCATATTGCTGAGTCTCTCAAATTTGGGCCAACTCCAGCTGAGAAATGATATGAGTTTCTTTCAATAGAGGCTCCTCTATCTGCCACCCATTCATACGAGCAAGATTTATGAAGGATGAGCGCTATTGTTCTCATCCAGTTTCTCTTTACCATCATGGGGGATTGAAACTTCCTTAAATTACTCTCCTTGCCCACAAATTCATTTCTGGTGGATGACCAGACCAGTCCTGGACTGATTCATAGTTGTTTAACACAGTCTGACTTATACAACGATTCCCTCTTTCAATATTCCATATGGTACTTCGGATTTCATTCCAGATCTTTGCCCTGACCTGTATACTCCAAAGATCTTGTCTTAAAGGACAAGTTCGGTATTTTACACTTAAAGCCCTGTTTTCAGATTGTTTATGATGAAATAGAACCGTTTTGACTGAAATTTGGACATATGATGCTGGCCCGAGAATTTTTCGGTTTCTGTTGTATCAGCCCCCACCTCTACAATGGGTGCATAGGTGCACTGGAACAATCCTTCCTAAAATTCATTAAACTTTCGTTTACAAAGACGTGAAACTCACAGAGTGGTCAGGGGTGTTCACTGATATGCTCACACAAAAATCTCTGCAAAAGATGCTTTCCAACAGGTGTTTTAGCATTTGTTGTAAACTTGTGGACCTATTTTTCCAAACGCATCACATCTTACATTCTTCTGTTGAGAGCTTGAATAATAGACACTCCAGCCCAGTTGGTGGCGATAATCCACCTTTGCCAATTGCAGGAATACAAACAACGTTCCCGGCGCAAAAAAAGTCAAAATGGTACATATTAGGACACTTTTTAAAAGGTTCCATCCCATTGACAATGTAAGTAGCTTTCTTTCTGAAAGTGTATAAATAAGTAATAATTTCATAGGATGATTTTTACAATATTGAGGTTTTGCGGCACTTTCAAAACATTATTATATTTGTTTGATTGGTTTGCCTGTCATGGAATGAACATGTTTGGGAATGTGAAACGAAAAACAATTACAAGGTGCCACTAATAAATATGTAAAATGTTAGTTTGTTTGCTTGGGGGACGGGCCCCCCTTTGGGAGATGGTGCTGGGGGCCCCAGTTTCATGACATTTATAAAATACATTAATTCACAATAAAATGTAATTTAGCCTCAGAAAAATACAACTACTAAATAACAGCATTACATTGTGTAATTTTATAGGTTTTGTTAAAATCAAATTCGATGTTTGAGATTCTTTTATTTTTATTTATTTATTTATTTTAAGTATTAGATTTATTTGATTTATTTTATTAAAACCTACATACTTTTTAATACGATGTATTTAATAAATATTTTTTATTAAAATTAAAATAATTATTGTTTTTAATTATTTAATTTTCTTTGGGGGCGCGAAGGGATGCACCCTATACATTGGGGGGGGGGGGGGCATGCAGAAACGTTGAGAACCACTGTACTAACATAATTTTGGAGCAAAAAAAGTATTAAATAAGGCAAAAAAATCCAAAGACTTTTAAGGTACATTCACATTATAAGAGTTTTTTATCGCTGTGTGAATCGCTCGTCTCTTTCAAAAGAGGTGTTTCTAAATCTATTTGTCATAAACAAATGAGTAACGTACACTCCAGAAACTGACGAGTGACGGATGACATGAACTCCACTGCTTCGTTCTCATTGGAAGTCGCTCCAAAAAGTCGTTCATTTGCATAAAGTAAATATTTATCAACTTTGTCGCACGACGGGACCACCCCATCCAGTCGCCAATGGTCACTGTCCCTCGTGTCGCCAAACTTCTATTGAAATCAATGAGATCGCGTCACTCTGCTACTGCTATAGTCTGAATGCAGCTTTACAGGTTGTTAAAGGGTGATTGGAATGTGTGATGTCAGCTGTGATGTAAATTGTTTTAAATGTGAAGCAAGTATGTTTTTGGTAAAATATTACCATTCCACAATATTACAAATGAACTGCAAACAAAAAAAATTCATTTAAATCTAGTGAAACATGTACACTTTCACTTTACCATAATGCAATACTTTGTCACTTTAAAGATGAGCCCAATGTCAGGCATACTTCTGAAAATATGAAGTACCCTTACAGTATTTATGGTTTGTGCACAAAGTACTAGAATTGTGACAGCTGACCTAGTATGTGATTGATGCCTGTCTGTGCTATTACAGTATTGCATCCCAGCACTCGTGTTGCAGTGGTATCAGTGAATATTGCTCCAAAGGGACAGTTCACAATCTCTTATGTGCTCTAAATTGCTATGCCTCCATCAACAGCGTAACCAACAGCTCCCATGGGAGCAATAAAATGCATCCACTAACCCATTTTAACACTATTATGGTCAGATCCATACTCCCTTTATAAAGGATGTTTGTCTGGTTTGAGTAATTCTCAGTTGTCTCTTTTTGTAGGGCAGCACCAAGTTGTGTCTCAGCTCTGATCTCATTCACTGTTGTAATGAATTTCATTAAGGACGTGTACAATATATATTATACGTACTTGCTTACTGTCCAGTTTAATGAATTTAAATGAGTACACAATATGCAAAAAATGTCTTAATGTCAGTGTTCAGTCACCTTAAACAATTAGAATTTTTGTGTGTGTTTGGGTTGCAACATCACCAAAAAATAAACAAAACGTAACAGAGGTTGTTCAACCTTTTAAGAAAACATTGCTTAGACAATCTTTTTTGTCTTTGTCTTTAAATATATATATAAATATATAAATTAAAATATATAAATATATAAATATATATATATATATATATATATATATATATATATATATATATATATATATATATATAAATAAATATATATATATATATATATATATATATATATATATATATATAATTGCTATCATATGCTTATATGCACATATGCAATGCTTCTATAATTTTGTATATTGCACAGCCCTGGTACATGTAAGTGTAGAGCTCAGGCTGAACAACATAGAAAAATTAACATGAACGTCAATATTAAACAGTGGTAAGTTAGGTGATTTGTTAGCTGAATGCAGAAAGGTATGTTTTAAGTTGTCTCCTGAAGGTTGTGATCGACTCTTGAGGTCAAGGAAGAGACTGGCAGCTCATTCCAGCAGAGAGCAACAGGTAACACTTTATTTTGATAGTCCACTTTAAACATTTTACTACTTATAAGTAACTTTGCAACTACTTATCAACTACCACTCTTTAGAGAATTAGTAGACTGTCTGCTTTATATCTACTAACACTTTATTGGGATGATATCTCAACAAACTTTCAACTGACTATAAGTATCTTTGCAGGTGCATGTCAACTTATTCCACTAACCCAAACCTCTTCCCTAACCCCAACCTTTACAGTCTACTAATACACTAATGACAGTTAGTTGACGTATAGTTGCAAATTATTGAAAGTTAGTTGACATGTAGTTGCAAAGTTGTTTATAGTTAGTAGAATGTCTAAAGTGGACTATCAAAATAAAGTGTAACCGAGCAACAAAATAAACAATAATAAACACTATCCAAAAGAGGATAAACATTCGGTACATCATTGTGATGGAACAACTAGTCGTCGCTCATTTAACAAGAGTAAATGGTGAGAGGAGATGTATATCTTTAGAAGATTCAGTTGCTGTTCCTTAGGCCAGCGTCAGAGATTTAAGTTTAATGTAGGCAGCTACAGGCAGCCAAAGGAGTGAGATCAAGAGATGTGACATAGAGAGGGATCAGAAGGGCTGTGGCATGGAGTGGAGTGAAAGTGAAATCAGAAGGTGTGTGGAGTGGAATGAGATAAGAACAATTACATTTTGGCATTTAGCAGATGCTTTTATCCAAAGTGAAGTAAGAACAGAAGTGACATGGAGTGAGATCAGAAAGGGTGTGACATTGTGAGATCAAAGGGGAGTGACTTGGAGTGTAAGGTGGAAGGAGGTAAGAAGGGTGTGGCTTGGAGTGAGATCAGAAGGGGAGTGACTTGGAGTGTGACCTGGAGAGAGATTAGAAGGGTGTGGCTTGGAGTGAGATCAGAAGGGGAGTGACTTGGAGTGTGATGTGGAAGGAGGTAAGAAGGGTGTGGCTTGGAGTGAGATCAGAAGGGGAGTGAGACGTGGAGAGAGATAAGAAGGGGAGTGACTTGGAGTGTGATGTGGAAGGAGGTAAGAAGGGTGTGGCTTGAAGTGAGATCAGAAGGGAGTGACATGTAGTGAAATCAGAAGGGGTGTGATGTGGCGAGAAATCCGAAGGGGTGTGACATTGTGAGATCAAAGGGGAGTGACTTGGAGTGTGATGTGGAAGGAGGTAAGAAGGGTGTGGCTTGGAGTGAGATCAGAAGGGGAGTGACTTGGAGTGTGACGTGGAGAGATATAAGAAGGGTGTGGCTTGGAGTGAGATCAGAAGGGGAGTGACTTGGAGTGTGATGTGGAGAGAGATAAGAATGGTTGGGCTTGGAGTGACATCAGAAGGGAGTGACATGTAGTGAAATCAGAAGGGATCAAAGGCGAGTGACTTGGAGTGTGATGTGGATGGAGATAAGAAGGGTGTGGCTTAGAGTGAGATCAGAAGGGGAGTGACTTGGAGTGTGACGTGGAGGGAGATAAGAAGGGGTGTGACATTGTGTGAGCTCAAGGAGGAGTGACTTGGAGTATGATGTGGAGAGAGATTAGAAGGGTGTGGCTTGGAGTGAGATCAGAAGGGGAGTGATGTTAAGTCAGAAAGGGGTGATGTGAAGTAAAATCAGAAGGGGTATGATGTGGCATGAGACTAGAAGGGATGTGATATGTAGTGTGGTCAAAAGGTAAGTGAAGTGTGAAGTGAGATAAGGGTGTGACAGGGTAAAATCAGGAGGGGACTTACGTGGTAAGAGAGTTTAGAAGGAGTGTGACATTGGGTGAGATCAAGGAGGAGTGACTTGGAGTGAGATCATAAGGGGAGTGACGTGAAATCACAAGGTGTGATGTGAGATTAGAAGGAATGTGACATGCAGTGAGATAAAAAGGTGAGTGGAATGCAAAGTTAAGTGAAATAAGGGTGTGACATGGAGTGAGATCAGAAGGGGGTGACATGGAGTAAAACCAGGAAGGGTGTGACGTGACGAGAGATCAGAAGGTGTGTGAAATTGTGAGATCAGGGGTGAGATAAGGCTGTGGCATGGAGTGAGATCATAAGGGAGTGACTTGGAGTGTGACGTGGAGAGACGTAAGAAGGGTGTGGCTTGGAGTGAGATCAGATAGGGAGTGAAGTGGAGTGAAATCAGAAAGAGTATGATGTGAAGTGAAATCAGGAGGGGTGTAATGTGGTGTGAGAGCAGAGAGGGTGTGACATGGAGTAGGATCAAAAGGTAAGTGAAGTGTAAAGTGAGATAAGGGTGTGGCATGGAGTAAGATCAGAAGGGTGTGACAGATAAAATCAGGAGGGGTGTTACGTGGTAAGAGATCAGAAGGGGCGTGACATTGTGTGAGCTCAAGGAGGAGTGACTTGGAGTGTAACATGGAGAGAGGTAAGATGTGAGATTAAAAGGGGTGTGACATGGAGTGAGCTCAAAAAAGGTGTGTGCCCTAAGCTAAAATCAATTCTACTGATTATTGAAATTATGCAAAGCTTTAATAAAAAACATGAGTCAAACAGATTGGCAGTGCATGGGCTAAATTATGATTAACATAATTATCTTGAATTTAATTAATTAGAGAAATCAATGATACAAGAATTATTTGAACAGATGACTCGGTGGAGAACAAATGAGAAATTAAAATTTCTTCTGTCATAAAACCAACTGGTTTGTTATAGTAACTGTGTTTTCTGTCTAAGACATCTTTATAAATGGCACGCCAGAGAGGCCTAGGCATTCAAACTATCAGCATAATATAGAAGTCTTTGTAACTGGTAAACAGGCAACGAGTAATGTCTCGTTCTAAAGCATGAGTTATGGTGTAGTCTGTGATCAGAGCGCACTCTGGTGGCTGTAATAAGAACAGCAAATAGTGACACGGATTTCAGAAGTATTTCGCAAATCAGTTAAAAGATAATTAAAATAAAGATTATTGTTTGTTTGATTTAAACGTTTCCTGTAATAAATAATACCATGAGAGTAAACCTTTCATAAAGGTGTGTGAGTGAGGATTACTGGCCCATTGGTTTTAAGAAGCTATAGCTATATGAATCGAAAGCTATTAAACTTAACTTAACAAGTTTAATACAAATATGTGGATGTTAATTTGAAAAAAGCATCATTTCTGTCTGGGTCTTCCCTTGGTTGTTTATTAACATCTGTGGCAAACGTCCATGCGCAACATGCATATTTATATATAACATACATATTTGCATATACTTGGGTTATTTAAACATTTCTACTCCAGAGAAATGTAACTGTGTTTGCCAGCCCCAGCGTCCCCTATCCTATATGAGATAATATGTCATTAAATAGGAAGGTCATTGATCTATAGGGATTGATCTATATTTATTTTAGGAAACATGTGCCCAGTGGAATCAGTATTTAGGTTGCATCTGCTTTCTGCTCACAGACTATAATGAGACTCTGATAGCAGTCATTATAGACTGAATTGTATATTAAACTCAGATTGTATACATACAATGCATATGCAGGTTGGAAACTACAATTAGATATTGTTTCTAAATACTTTTATTATGTTTATTAATTATTATGAATAATTAATGATCATTTAAAAACCATCATTTTGGACCAGATGGTGGCACTGTACTGTACTTTTAACTGTAGTTATGCAGCTGGTTCCCAGTAACTTACTGGCAAGAGTTTGTTTAAAGTTAAATTAAAATTAAACATTAACAAGTCTTTATCTTTACAGAATAAAACTATAAAATAACAGCCTCGTGCAAAGCATTCTGGGAACCAATTTTTTTCTTTCATTTTGCTTCCTAAATAACATAAATTTAAATCTACAGTAAGTTACTGGCAACCAGCTACAGTAATACTGTAATTTCTACAGAAATATTATAATCTAACAAAATTTTCACTTCAGGAGATTTGAGATTTGTAATGTATGTCATATTGTAATGTATGTAATTATCATATTTTAAATCAGATTATTTTTATATATTTTACCTTAAATTTAAAATAATTGTAATAAACTCTATATAAAAACAATAAAAGTCTAAAGCATGTATGTTTCTATTTAGCAAATATAAGATAACTACACATTTAACACTGCCTGAAATATTCAGGAGGAAACAGTGACGTCGGCAGCTAAAGAGTAATGGTCTCACAAAACTACATATGACACACACATGTAAACTAGAGATGTATAAACTACACAAAAATAGAAAAAGAAATGTGAAAACAATTATCTTACATGATCAAAGACACTTGAGGAATTTCTGGCATGGCAGATCAGACCACTTCTATAAAAGATAAATGGATGCCATTATTCATTTCTGACCCATGTATACGTTTTAGGATTAAATCAGCCCCAAACGACATTCATGCTTCTCCAAAAGGATTTCCTTATGTAAAGAGGTTTTGTGACTAAATACACAAGAACAATGCCCAATTACACTGGACATTATACACTGTATTTAATGCATTTTAATAATCTTAAGAGGCATGTATTTCACTTAGGAAAAACCCTCTCCAAATCCATAATTCATTTGTAAAACGTACTTAGAGTAGAAAACCCACGCTGTGAATAAAGTATAAAATACAAGTGTTTCTGTCAAATCGTTTGACTTTTAAGCTCTCACCCCCTACCTAGCGCCCTTGTCACGGACACAGACGAGACGGTACGTTAACAAGCCACCCTCTCTGTCTAAAGCCTGGGATGAAAAGCAAAAGAAAACCAACAGAGAGATGAAACATCTCTGTAGTATTTGAACGCAAGGTGTCCTGCTGAGGGTCTTTGCCTACGCCTGCAGCTACTTTAACATCTCTCTGAAGAGCTGCTGTCAAACACTGGATTTGTTAGGAGCTTTCAGGAGGTTCAGAACATATTTATTTGATGTGACATAAAATGTAAGGTTCTAATAGATGCACTCAGGAATGTACGAGGATGCTCGACTGGTGCGTAGCAGCTGAGACAGGCAATATGGGCTACAATCTCTCTGGCTATGTGAAAATAGCAGTTCTGGGATTTCCGCTTCCTAATACCTGTGCTATTATTGGAAGTTTAAAACATATGTTTTCAATTTTGGCATTAAAGCAATAAGCCACAGAAGCCATGTACAGTGAATTTACCCCGGGTTAGTGGTGTTCTTAGACACAACATGACACGGTGAAATGGGACATTTAGCTTTTCATGGATACAGTGATGTCTTTGAATGGAGTATCCCCCTTTAGAATTATGGATGTAGTAATTAATTAAAAACAAAATTAAGCTGAAAAAAACTAATAAAATGGCTGCTAGAAAATACATAGCAAATTGGCTATCACCGTTTATTAAACGGCTCTCTGGAATGCTTGATTCTGATTGGTCAGTTGAGACATTTGCAGGTTCGTTCTTTTCAAATAATAGACCTTTCTCACAACTTCCGTATTTATGACCGGAAATACGCAATCGTCGCGGAAATTTACTTCCTCCGCAGTCAAGGCAATGTAAAAAGCCGTATCTGTTCCATCAATTCTCTGTTGATGGTGAAGTTAGACAGAAGTGGATTCAGGCTATTCGGCGAGACTTATAATGTGTCGTTTTAGTTAACAGTTCAGTAACAGTTAGACTCGCTCTCTACTTACCTAGAAATTTATGGACAAATTCTTCATGGAAAAAGTTTTCCTCCATCAGTCGTGTCCAGTGATGGGAATAACGGCGTTATAAGTAATTGACGTTAGTAACTGCGTTATTTTTTTCAGTAACGAGTAATCAAATAAATTACTGTTTCCCCCGTTATAACGCCGTTATCGTTACTGACATTAAAATGCGGCGCGTTACTAAAATTGATCTCGCTGTAGTGATTTTCAGCCGCGTATGCTCACTCTCTCAGCCAAACACTGATTTTCTCTTGTGTGTGTGTTGGGAGAAACATAACGAATGATGATTGGCTTAATTTCCATCGGTAGCCAACCAGAGGCAGAGTTCACAAAAAGGCCCGCCCACACGCGCAGTCCAAGTCAGAGGAGCGAGCAGCAGTGTTAAAAAGTCTGAGCAACTTGGTCACTTTGTCGCTAGATTTAGCAACTTTCTATCACTTTAGCGACTTTATAGGACAAATCTAGCTATCTTTTCTGGCGTGGTTGGAGACTTTTGTAGACTGACATGAAAATACGCGTCGTTTTGTCTTCTCAACGAGCAGCGGTGCTGCTGCTGACTGTGCCCCATCTCAAAGCACTGCCATGCAGCCCGGTCATCGCGCATCAATCACTCCGAAAACACCGGCGACAGGGTGATGGCAAGTACAACAAGCTCAAAGGTAGCGGTCGCAAACACGAAGTATAAAGCACTACTTTTCCATTGTTGAGGTGAAAGGCAGGAATGTTTGTGTAATGTGCAGCTTATGCCCATGAAGAAAAAGTCCCTCCACGTCTGTGGCAAGTAATTCTGACCTAATAAAGCACCTCACATCGTCACATGCTGCCACAAAATTAATGATTTCTCTTTAGTAGCCATTTTATTAATTTTACATATTTAATTTTGTAAGGGGCATTCAAGTTATTTGAAATATTAATTTTTTTTAAGTAACGCAGTAATTACTTTTCCTGGTAATTAATTACTTTTATAATAATGTAACGGAGTTACTAACTCAGTTACAATTTGTGAGAAGTAATTAGTAACTATAACTAATTACTTTTTTAAAGTAACGTTCCCAACACTGGTCGTGTCACATCAGCAAATGTAATATTTGGCAAATCCGTTAACGAAGTTGTGTAGACTTTTTGATCCATTTTAAACTTGCCCGGGTTTATGTTTTTCTAGTGTGTTGACGCTTGACAGGAACTCCGCTTACACGACGATTACGTATTTCCGGTTACTGTGAGAAAGGTCTATGACCGCTCCAAAATAATAACGCATAGCCGGACTACTTGCACGAGTAAAATCGCTCTGCGCCAATAAAGATCAATAAAGATTACTGTCTGTTTGGCACCGTCTTGTGCCAAACACTTGACAACCACGACAAGACACAGACAGCTTACTGAGACTGAACTTGACAAAATAGAGCATGACAGCTACGAAGCCAACACACACAAAAAAAAATACAGAATGGGCATTAAAACTTCTCAAAGACTGGCTAAAAGAGAAAAAAATGGAGACAGACAAGTATGAAGCAGAGGATCTTAATAAGGTATTACGATCATTTTATGCATCTGTGCAAAGTTTCGCGGAAGGATAAAAATGTTAATTTAAAACAAATATGCCAATAAAATGTTTCAAATTCATATTCATGTCCAGTTTTTTTTTCTTATGTGGCAAGTAGCCGTGTAATAAGCGGGATAATGTAGAGGCAGCCGGTAGTTATTGGGATATAAGCCCCGACAGTGTGATCAGGACCCGACGCGAAGCATTCCCTTTATCCCTTACTTAAACTTCTCAGAAAAAAATCATATTTTTGAAAAACATTTTGGATTTTAGGTGCAAAGCAAAAAAAATAATAATCAAAAAAAGAGACTAAAGCACGAAATACACTGCAGGACTTTTGCACTCCTATATCCCTGTGCGACATGGATCGTTTAAAGTCGGGTACGACAAGCATGTAGACTGTATGATGATGACATGGAAGCTTTGGCGGCTGCATCACACGTTAGTGCAACGTCACCAGCATGTGCTAGTGGTAAACAAATACCAGTACGCAGGTCATAGCAGCAAACACATTGTGCGTTGATCATGCTGAATTTCTGATGCTGTCAGAAACCTATCGAAGGCTATCTCACCCTGTAGCCCAAGACAGCTTGCCCACTGAAGCTAAGCAGGGCTGAGCCTGGTCAGTACTTGGATGGGAGACCACTTGGGAAAAACCAGGTTGCTGCTGGTAGAGGTGTTAGTGAGACCAGCAGGGGGTGCTCACCCTGTGGTCTGTGTGGGTCCTAACACCCCAGTATAGTGATAAGGGACACTATACTGTCAAAAAGCACCGTCCTTCGGATGAGACGTTAAACCGAGGTCCTGACTCTCTGTGGTCATTAAAAATCCCAGGATGTCCTTCGAAAAAGAGTAGGGGTGTGCCCTGGCATCCTGGCCAAACTTGTCCATTGGCCTACTAATCATCCCTCATACTAATTGGCTATATCACTCGGTCTCCTCTCCACTAATAAGCTGGTGTGTGGTGAGCGTTCTGGCGCAATATGGCTGCAGTCGCATCATCCAGGTGGATGCTGCACATTGGTGGTGGTTGAGGAGATTCCCCCATTCATATGTAAAGCGCTTTGAGTACTGAGAAAAGCGCTATATAAATGTAAGGAATTATTATTATTACTATCTTTGGAAGCAAGACCGGAAAACGTCCGTCTTTGAACCTCTCTCACTGTATGACATAGGACCACAGATGAAGAGCCACGATCACAGAAATTGCAACGAATGTTTTGTGTGGCATATGTTTTCAATGGTTTTTAATGGAAGCACAGCACTTTTTAAAAACGCCAGCAGTTTTGGGTGCAAAGCTCAGCTCGTCAATGTCACTTCTCATTCAGCCGTCCAATCAAAATGGAGGAGGGGCGGGACAAATATCACAACAACCAACCGGAGCATCGTTCAACGACTGATAAACAAAGCATAAGTATCACAGCAACCAAAGCACTCCGCTGAATAAAGCTGGCTAGCGCCTATACAGTCGGTGTCCGCCTGGCGTTTTCAGCATTTTTAAAAAAAAAATGCTTTGGTGCGCACACCCCGTAAGGTCGTACACTGAAATAACTTGTGACTCTGAATAAAGTAGATAAAAAATAAGTCTTTGAAGCTATAGGTCATAAAACTGAAAGTAGGCAACTGCATCACCTGGTGATCGAGTACTGCTAGAAGCAGGTTATGTGACTTACCTGGGTAAGTTTAAGAGTAAGCAAGTGGATAGCTAACCTCTGTTTTTGGTTCCAAAAACTGAGGTAACCTCAAGCTATGTAAGTAACCCATAGCATCGGACTGTCTGAATATAAACTGGTCCGGAGTAGTTTAGTTCATTGGCTGTAACTAAGGCAGCTGACTCGCTGCCTCAATGACTTCGGTGGCATAAAGGCAGCTCCGGAAAAGGCATTCGTTAAAACTTTATAGGCAGCGAAACGAGTAAGATTTGGTGCAAATTCTTGCCACTAGCAGAATTGAAATTTTTACACTTGCTAAACAGTGTTTGAATTGAGGGGGGGGGGCTGGGGTGGTCCTGGCCCTCTTATAAGCATTGAAGGACCCCCTATAAAGCACAAAAGTATAAATTAGGGATATCCCCTAGTCCCCTTTTTATTAAAATTTTAAATTCTTATGCTGCGCTGCGAAAAAGCGACACTGTCCATTATTTGTCCCAATTTTGCACAAATTTAAACCAAAACCTATCCTCTCAAGTGCACCTCATGCTGTTTTCTGGAGGAATTGACAGATTGTTAGATTTAGGATTGGATTAGGGGAATTTTGTGATTTGGTATAATACAAAGTGATTGTGTGGTTTATGGTTAAAAAAAAACATTATTTTCCACATATCATATGTTTTTGTAGCTCCAGATTTTACTCTCTTCCTGAAACGCATGGCTTTGAAATGCTCTGTGTCTCTGATTGGCTAGCTAATCTGTAGGTTGTGATTGGCCTAAATACCTCTGATGTCAGCCTGATACGTGACGCTTCTTACCATGTTTGAAAGATTTGGTCGCAATGCTAAAAGAAGTTAATTTACAAGTCCAAGCGGAAGGAATTATGATAATGTTGGTCTTGTCTATATCACCAATCCCAGGAAGTAAACTGTTGCCTACAATCCATGTGTTTGTTGTAGTCCAAGAAAAGAGATTTACGTTGGAGATGATAACTCACGTCATCATTTACTTTAAGGTTTGTACCTTTTGCATATTGTTAACATGTTCTAATACACACTTACACACCAAAGAAAATTTTAAAATGTGAATCGGACAATAGGTGCTCTTTAAAAAATTATTTTTCAAACTATTAGTTCACACTAAGGGGTATAAATACTTGAGGGGTATAAATGCTTACCCAGATAGCAAGCAACAATTAAAACAATAGTAAAAATGGTTGATTTGCCAATGTTAATCCCATTAAATCAATATCAGGTTTGCACCCTCCATTAATATTAAAACAATTTTATTTCAATAAACCACCATTGTGGTGATCAGTGTTTGCTTTAGTTAATCCCTTGACATTCACTTAGGTAAATCTTAGTGTTTGTATGTGTTTATGTAGAAATGCGTGTGCATTGTAAAAGAAAGATTTGTTTCAAAGTTAAGTTGATATTGGTTGCTTTTTATGAAGACGTGACGTCAAGATGATATTAAATTAAGCTGCTTTACATGAAGACTGCTATAATTGTTCTGGTTTGTAAATGCACCGTGACAAGGTAAACAGAAAAATATCACCTATTTTTACACATCATTAACACCGCACACACATACAAGCATATTTAATTAAGGTAAATCGCTTAGATCTAAGTTTTCTTTGCAATAGCAAATGTATTTTAAAACATGCTTCAACAGCCAAAGATAACTTAACATTAAAACACAAGAGTCAGGGGCATAACTAAAGCAAACAATGATCACCATAATGGTGGTTTGTTGAAATTTCAATATTTTTTCAATATTAATTGTGGGAGCAAACGTGATTGATTCAATGGGATTAACATTGACAAATCAACCATTTTTAACATTGTTTCAATGATTGCTTGCTATCTGAGTAGGGTTTTAGTAAAGGGTAATTTGGGGTTTCTTCAATTAAAACGTTGATCCAGGACCAACAAAAAAAAATTATCCTCCTATAATGATGGGGGGGCATAGCTAGGGGACCCCCATAATCTTTGACATAATTCGAACTCTGTTGCTAAGTATGTAAATAATTTTACATGAACACTTGGGATCTTGACATCCACTGAAACACTTGGGCTAAATACAGGAAATATGCAAGTAGTCAGATCCAAAGACTATAAATGTGGGTATTTGGACACAGCCGAAGTCGAACACACCTAATGCCTAGATGTTATGTGACGGTAAGACCATTTAACATAGAACAAATATAGTTTTTATCAACTTTTTGATCAACAGTTGATAATGTAGGAAACAGAAGACAACAGTATATATATATATATGCATGGATGCACCAAAGTATACGAAATTTGTTCAAAAAATTTGAGAAATTGCTTTTATGATGAGAAATCACAAACTGACAGAAGAAACTTGTGTAATTTTTTTTAATTTTATAGTTTTCTTTATGTAATATTTTCTTTCTGGACTGAGAGTAAAACAAAAATATACAATATTTAGAGAAAAGTGAATCATCTTGAGACATCTCATAATTTAAAATATCAACAAATAAAGTTAATAAGAATGTGGTTCATCATGACAGATAATATTGTACAAAATACATGTCATTATCAAAAGATAAACACTGCTGTTTGGTAGAAACCATATCTAGATATTATTAGAAAAAAATTAAACATTTTGGGATCAGCATAAATCTAGTCATGCAGGCCAGGCAGGTTACACCGGACATATGTCAAACAAGAACCATGTAATAGGATTTAGTTTTGAGTGCAGTTCCCTAAAATGACCAGCAGGTGACATCCAAACCTTTAAAAAACTTAGGTTTATATTTGAGGTTGGCGCTTTGGACTACCTTCATATATATTACGCTATACTTTGAAAAAAACACACAAAAGAGTTGAAGTGAAAGCAGACAGCAATAGAAAATGTCAAATTAAAACAAAGTTATAGAATCTAAGCTAGTAACTAAAGCTAAATGTAATAGTACATAAACATACATCAACAAAAAGGCCCACCAGTGGTCTGTGCCAGTTAAGAAATTCATAAAAACCTGCTCAACAGTATTTAAATCTCAGTGAATGACATGAACAGTCTATGTGATTGACTCATAGTTTAACAATGATATTTTAGTAAACATATGGTGACACAAATGAAAATTAATCCACCAAAAACATGCTTACTACACTTTTACTATGATAAAACCCTGGTTCATTTTCCTAAAGGGTTTGTGCATAAATGTACACAGGATAAAAAAAACATTGCACATGAACTGTGAATTAGTCATGTAACTCACATGTCACTTTGCTCACAGCTGATTGGTTGTATTTCTTATCTAGAACATAACCTGCCATTGAGCAGGTTAGCCATGTAGTGTAAGTTACTATGGCAATGGACAATTTTTAAAACCAAGATACTTTCATGGTACCCAAATCCAGGTATTGGCACTAATTAATCCTAAACTATAGCCAACTAAGCCGGCTTCATGATTTTAATACAGTTACAGTTTATTAATCCAAGTCAAAGTGAAAGAAAGAAAATGGAAGAGTACTTCACCAAATAAAGGTCAATGAGTACACATACTGTATATGTGACCAGACAACAGACACAGGAAACACTGGAGTTTATCTGATTCTTACTGTAAACATTTCAGCAAGCTTTTAGTGACCTGCAATGAGAAATAGTTAGCAACACTGAAAAGTCCCAGTGACCGGTCACCGGTGTGATTGATCAAAAAGAGTTCCTTTTCCTGTTCCTTCTTTGGAAAGTACAGAAAGTGGCTTGTGTGAGTCCTACATAGTTTTCTAAATAAAGATGTGCAACGACATGATCACTAATGCTAATGTTAATATTAATGCTGATGTCGTATTCATCCAGGTTCCCTGTTTACTTTAGGTCAGTTTTACAGGTCAGTTTACAAATGCTCAAGACAGGCTTGATGTAATGTGTGCACTAAATGTTTTGCTTTGTTCTCATTTAGTTATAGAAAGTATACCTAGTTATATCTGAAAAAATAAAAACGAATTTGCCCAAATGATTGTAGAGGATGTCTTTACTGATCCTTCACTTGATTACACATAGGATGGATATTTTGGAAATGATAGATTATGTAAATGTTGGGTAATGTAAATGTATTGCCTATGTGAAACTGTGTAATATGTATTTTATAGTACATATTAATTTCAGCACTTTTAAGGCCGATTTGATCCAACATGTATGTTGCATTGTTTGCTGCTGGATGAACTGATTGTTAAAAGTACTAAACTGAAAGAAGATCATACTGTTGTGTTTTAGTGATTAAATCAAATGTTCTCATTACATATTACAATAATCTTGTATTTGAAACAATGATTATGTGGACTGAAAACATGTGCAACTTACTGAAAGCATTACATCAGGTTTTGAAAGAATGACTAGCTGTGTTACAAGTGAAGTGTGATCAGTTTGGAACTTTGTACTAAGAGTATTGAAAGATGTGACCATCTAAGTGACCAAATGTCATGTCCTTTTATAGAGGATCGTGTAGATGATGATGTTGCATTCATTTGTATTGAGTTACATTTATGTTGGGAGAGTATTATGAGACCCAGAATGGATTTTTGTCATATCCACGTGCATTTAATTAAGCAGTATCATATTTTATTATCTTTGCCTTCATTTTTTATATATTTCAATACTTATCCTTAAGTGATAAATTATCAACCTTTTAATCTGGTTTAGTGGGTAGTGCTGTGCACAGTGGGCAGTGTCAATGTACTTATTTTCATTAATGTCAAACCTTTGTAAAGTATGGTAGCCTTTTATGTCCAAGTCTTATTCCTTAAATTTCATTTTTAGCTGCTGTCATGTTCCTTTTGTCCATGGGATTGCATCTGCATGAAAATAAATATATAGTTCAATAACTTACAGTCCTCAGTTTATTTACATCTGATATTTTAACCGTGATGAAAAATTTAATGTACGCATTGACTCAAGTAGCAATTTCCCACAACAACTCTTCTTTAAAATACATGCTTGTAGTTGCTGTACAGTTGCAGCAGTAGGCCTACTTTCAGTTTTAGTAATGTCACATACTGTTGCCATGGTGAATCGTAATATAAGAGCTCCATTGTTGATGCCTTTTCATAGTGGATGTGCACGCAGTTAACTGAGTTAACCTACTTAAGAGTGGATTTAAAGTTTCAGCTGTTCTGTAACTGAAAACTCAGAGTTTCCCCATCACAGAGTAAGTTAACTCAGAGTTCGAATTTTAACTCAGAGTTGGTTGAACCGCTTTACTGAAATAGAGAGTAACAAATGAAAAATAAAATAGAAAACATATTAATGAAAGAAGATCAAAATAAAAGTGATCTGACAGGTAAGAATGTGTGAGTGGGAAATAAAAATATTATTGTAAAAAACTATAGAAGATAGTTAGTATTAACTATAGTAAACTGTAGTAACTCTGCTGAAAAACCATTACAGAAAATTCTAATGGTTTCCATTAAAATACCAATAGGCACCATTAGCTTTTACCATTAAAATTACTACACTGTATTGTGTTTTAGGCCATATTCCATTAGAACCAATACAGAGAACCAATACATAGAACCAATAGAACCACCCTGCTGAAAAAACCAGCATACCAGCAAGACCAGCGTATGTTGTGTTTTGGTGCTGGTTTTCTAGTGAACACCAGCTAAACCAGCATCAAACCAGCATCAGCACCAGCTAAACCAGCATTAGCACCAGCATCCCATGCTGGTCATACCAGCATATGTTGTGTTTTGGTGCTGGTATGCTGTGACCACCAGCTAAACCAGCATAGACCAGCATAATTCCCATGCTGGTCCATGCTGGTTTGATGCTGTTTTTTTCAGCAGGGCAATACATACCATTAGAGACCAACAAATACCAATACACTGTAGTGTGTTTTGGCCCATATCCCATTAGAACCAATAAAATTCCCAACAAAACCAATAGAATTTCTGTGATGGTGTCTATTGTTTTTTTTAGCAGGGAATATTTTACAACAACCATCACATCATCAATTTCAGAACGTGAAACATAATGGCGGCATACATAGATTACAATGAGTATTACATGTTGGGGTTTCAATGTGTTTTTATTAAATCAACGATTTTTAGTAATTAAAGACAATATAAAGAATAAAAAAGTAGTCGAGTGTACCCTTTAAAGCTTTAAAGCTCAAACTGCGAGCTCGTGCTAAAAGAAGGCACACACACACACACACACAGAGAGAGATATAATCAGATTAAAAGTGTTGATTAATCTGATTTAATGTATTCATCTGTTATCTTTGGCTGTAAATCAGTTGTGTCGTTTATTTTTCTTCAGTAATTGTGTTTGTTATCAGCAGGTGTTCATCATTAAAGACTCAATCATCACTTCATTATCTCGTTATTCATTAGGTTGGTTAGCTGTGATGTGGTTTTTTCTTTATAAACAAACTTAGCCTTTCACCTAATGCCTACCAGTAGGTACTTGTCAGATAAGAGTAGCAACAATAGATCCCGTGGTTTCCTTGAAACAGCATCAAGGTCCACTTTCACTTTCGATAAGAAAAAAACACGTGACAGGCTACCATAGAAAAAAAGCATCGAGCGGACGATCGTGAATTGGGACTTGAGCAGCAGGTTTACAGCAGCAATTTTCCGTTAAGATAATCCGTTAACTGACACAGGGCTTTTCACCTCATAGTGACTAAAATACGATTTAATTTGATCATTTTGTTTCGGTGTGTATTTTTCCAAATGTTTTGATCGGGCAAATGTTCAAATTATACTTCTTTTGTAGGTTTATGCGTTTTCTTTTTCTTTTAGGTTTTGTACTTTCTCGTGTCTTATTGAGATGTCGCGTAACATGGTGATGTCAGCTCCAGTGTGTTTGATCGACACTGATGTAAAGGGGATGATGTGTGTGAAGAAAGAGGCTAAAGCCATTCTGGACGGGATAACGGAGCCGGTTGTGGTCGTGTCTGTGGTGGGACTTTACAGGACAGGCAAATCTTACCTCATGAACCGGCTTGCAGGACAACAGTCAGGTCAGAGAAAATATAAGCAGAGTCTTGCGTATGGAAAAAAATGTGAAAGTATAGGAAGAGGATATCCAGATGTTGGAAGTTGCTTTTTTCCTGTCATCCTAAGCACTGCTGTGCTGCTGAGTGCGCAGCTTAGGTGCGCATTCAGAGTACCGCGAGAGCGATTTTACAGCATATTAATCAGTCTGCTCTCGCGATACTTTGATATCATACGCTGATCGGTAAAAACTTTTAATTCTAATTTTATTTTTTATTTTGCTGTGGTCTCAGGCTTTGCTCTCGGTAACACTATCGAGTCGAAGACCAAAGGCATCTGGATGTGGTGTGTCCCTCATCCCTCTAAAGCAGGACACACTCTGGTGCTGCTGGACACTGAAGGACTTGGAGATGTGGACAAGGTGAGGACACCATCATCATCTTCATCATATATAGCAACACAGCATTCACAACTACATCTCAAAGCATTGTTTTGGCACAGGTTTCAAGATGATCAAATTAGATTACATTTAAGTAATATCACATATGCAAGAATGCGACTGTTCTGAATGACCGTATGCCTAATTTGGCCATATACACATTGCTTTTATTCATCCTGTACAAAAATCAACCATGTTTTTTTGTTGTTGTTGTTGTTGTAGAAGTGTAGTAATATATAATTAAACAATGACATTGAATTATATATTATAAGATATGTCCCTGAGTTGATTTTAGTTAAGACTGCCAAGAAGTCCATTTTAGTCTGGGACAGGAAACCACCCAATGCAACTGCTGACTTCATCTGAATGTTTCAGGGAGATGAGAAACATGACACTTGGATCTTCTGTTTGGCTCTTCTGCTCAGCAGCACCCTTGTGTACAACAGCTTGGGAGTCATAGATAATATGGCACTGGAAAAACTACAGTATCCTTATATATAATTCTATACCATGGTTTGTCCGCAGGTTTCATGCTGGTCCCATTTGACTCAGCCCACATGAACCTGATGTAGAAACTGAAGCCAATGTGGACTAAACCAATGCCATGTATGGGTGTGGTTAGGTTGAAGAAGTGATGAGATAATGAAGACATGAATGAAGTGATTGATAAAAACCTGCTGTTAATAAACAGAATCACTAAAGAAAAGATTAACAAGAAGAAAAAGAGATAAGACCAGCAGAACCACAACAACTACAAAATATATATATTTTTTTGGTGGAGTCAATGTATAACCTGAGTGTTCTGCAGCAAAATCTGCAATCTGTGACTTTATTCTTGTTATTACTATTTCTGTTTAAAACCTAAAGTTGTACATCTTACTTATACCTTTTATATAAGTTTTATTTACAGTCACCATTATGGCGATCAGTATTTGTTTTAGTGTATTTGTTTTAGTAGGACTCTTGATTTTAGCTTGTTTGCTTTTTTCTGGCTGCTATAACTTTGTTTGTCTGTTATCGCAAAGAAGAGACCATGTTGCAATTCTATTATGGTGGTTGATCTAGAAAATTGATTTATTAATTTAGTGTTTGCTCACTCATCAGAAGTGTTTTTATCTCTCAGTAATGTGATACTACAGTATGAGATCCAGCAATCTTATAGCAGTTTGTCATTCTGAAGATTTTGAAACATTGTATACCTAAAACTTAACCTTCGTGAAATTGAAACACATAAGCATCAAAACTCAGAGTATGAATCTTAAAGCAACACTATGTAGATTCCATGTAAAAATGACTTACAGCTCCCCCATGTGGTTGAAAAGCGCAACAGTGCCTGGTAGCAGACACTCTTCTGCAGGCAGGGGGAGGGGTGGGGCTGTGTTTCCTACCCTCCACCGCCACTTTCAGAGTGTGCTTGTAGCAGCTAGGAGGTTGCTCAGGTTGCAGCAACAGTACAATTTGTCCAGTTAAAAGTTGTTCTATCACTGAAATAATTTTAGAGACATTATTTAAAGGTAAAAAACTACATAGTGTTGCTTTAACAATGGTGACAAAGACATTTTTCATGATTTTGTCATGCCGCAGTGCATTCTGGGAGTTCTGGAAGCGATTTGTAATTTGTGTGTCTAAATAAGACAACGGTTCATTTTTAATTGTATGGTGTTTTACAATTCTTCAGAATGACAAACTAATATGAGAGTGTCAGATGTCATACCTATAAGGTTATATCAGCCAGAAAATAACAAACAAGCTCAAAAACTAGAGTCAAGACTCCAACTAAAACAAATACGGATCACCATAATAGCAACTTTAAATGAAACAAAGCCAACATCTAAACCGTAATAATTTTTTGTAGTTGTTATGGTTCTGCTTTTATTTTTTTCTCTTTTTGTTCATCTTTTCTTTAGTGATTCTGTTTATTAACAGCAGGTGTTAATAGTCAATCATCACTTTATTCATCTCTTCATTATCTAATGAACTTCACCCAACCACACTCATACTTTGCATTGGTTTAGTCCACTTTGGCTTCAGTTTCTACAAGGTTCATGTGGGCTAAGTCAGAAGGGGCCAGCATGATACCCACAAACAAACCCACTAAAGGTCAATACTTCAAGCCCATAGGGTGCCTACATTGGCCCCACCAAGAAATGTTTGCTAGGAAAAAGGAGTTTGCTGTTTTGGTGCACCATGACAAAATTATCATTGGTATCCGAACACTTCAATGGTTATGCTACAATTAATCTTGTAATTTTAACTTTCTTAAAATATTTCTACCTAAATCTTGTAATATTCTGAATGTAATAAAACATAAATTTAAATCATAAATCCTTTAATACATTTTCAAGTTTACAATTATGTGTATATAATGATATTTTATAAGTGTGTACTGCATACACATGCTGTTTATTCACAAGCACACAGTGTAATTTCTCCTAAACACCATGCTCACAGTTATGTAACGGAACTGAGAGAGCACATCCGTATAAAGGCAAAAGCAGAAAACATGGATGAAAGTGGACAATACATGAGTGTTTTTCCAGCCTTTGTCTGGACCGTTCGTGATTTCTATCTGGACCTAGAAAAGGACAATAAACCAATTACAGCTGACCAATATCTGGAGGGAGCTCTGGATCTTAAACCAGGTAACACCTATAACAATGTCCAGTTGCTCAGTCTGAGAAAATGGAGAAACATCTGAGATGCAGACTTTTTTCTTTATTCTTTTTTTTTTTCAAATAATTTTGCGTGTAAATAATGAAGTGTGTACTTAAATGTATTTAGCACAAGGCAAATTTGTGTGTTACTTATAATAACTGTGCTTGTTTGTTATTTCTTTTAATTATAGGTGACTCTCGTAAGATTGAGCGGTATAATCTGCCCCGCCGCTGTCTGCGAAATTTCTTTGTGACGAGAAAGTGTTTTGTCTTCCCTCGCCCTGCTGCACCGAAGGACATGAAGAGAATGGAGAAGCTGAAGGAGGCTGAGCTCGATCCAGAGTTCCTGCAAGAGGCAAACGTTTTCTGTCAATACATCTACAGCAGTGCACAGTCCAAAACTATCATGGAAGGTCGCACTATCACTGGAACCGGTCAGAATCTACCTTTAAAAATATATAAATATACATACACGCATAACATTATGACCACCTAATATTGTGTAGGTCCCCTTTTGCCACCAAAACAGCCCTGACCCATCAAGGCAGAACCAGCATTTACTTTTTCAGCAATTTCAGCTACAGTAGCTCGTCTGTTGGATCGGAGACTCTTGCAGCTCTTGTGTGTTGTTCCCAGTTTGTAGTGGTCCATACCTATCAAAAGTTGTCCAGTGAAGGAAAAGTGGTAAACCTGCGACAGGGTCATGGGTGGCCAAGGCTTATTGATGCACGTGGGGAGCGAAGGCTGGCCTGTGTTGTCCGATCCAACAGATGAGCTACTGTAGCTGAAATTGCTGAAAAAGTGAATGCTGGTTCTGATAGAAAGGTCTAGTGAAGCCCATGCCATATAAATAATATGCACCTTATCTCTTTTGAGTAGCTTCTATGTGCATAAAAAAATGTGTGTATACTTGTGTTTTGTTTTTTGCCAGTTTTGGGAAATCTGGCCGAAGTGTATGTGGCGTCAATCCGCAATGGAAGTGTACCATGTCTGGAAAACGCAGTGATTTCCCTGGCTAAGATCCATAATGGAAAAGCAGTGGATGAAGCTCTTCAGCTCTATGTGTCTGAGATGCTCAAATCAATCCAGTTTCCAGTTGACCCAAAACAGCTGTCTAATATTCATGAGCTTGCAGAGAAGAAAGCTATTGAAGTCTTCATTCGCAAGTCCTTCAATGACACGGATCAAACTTACCAACGCCAGCTTGCGGTACCTGCAAACATGCTGTGCACGCAAACATACTGTGCACGCAAACACAGAGCAGTTAGAGAGAGACAGGAAACAGAGAGAAGACAGGAAACAAAGTTGCAGGTTGTGTCGCCATAAAAAAATCTAGAATCAAAAAGTTTCTTTTTGGGCGAACTAAATCCCGGCTCAAGGTCCTTTGCCGATCCTTTGGTCTCCATCCAGTACTTTCCTGTCCTCTCCTTGCCTAAAGAGATATTGTCTTTCAAATTAAGGCATAAATGGCCCCCAAAAAAATTTGAAATCTTGGTAAACTTAATAGACTTTCTATTTTCATTCCATTTTTTTATGTGACATGTCTGTTTGAATTTGCCCATAAAATAATATAATCACACCATAGTGCGTCTTCAGAAGCAAAATATGTGTTTAATGTGTGTGGCTCATCAAAATATGTGTTCGGTACGTCATGGGAACCTTTGTGCATCTTGCATCATGTCAAAATACGTGATGCACTTAAGTCCACATGACGCACGGAACACATATTTTGACATGACGTTCCACACACATGACAATGTTTTGACGATTTTCGCATTTGTGCCTCCTCGAAAAAAAGTCCTGAGATGGCAGTCACGCCACTGACATTGTTATGCATTATTGTTTGCATTAAAAAGTAGTGTTTTCTTACATTGGACTCTCTCAAAACACATACACTCGTGTTCAGAGAGAGATGCCTATAGATAAATAATGTACATGTTTGGTGTTAATGGTCTTTATAGCTTTTTAAATGATTGACAGCATTTCAATGTTCATCAAATGTGGGTGTACAATAGAAAGTTTAAAGTACAAGCAAGATTAATTTGCAGTCTAGAACAGAAGTAAAAGTGTTGTAGGCTATTTGTGACGGTTTTCATAACCACCGCACTACCGCGGTGGCAAAGTGTGATCCACGGTGGTGTGCATGTCACAAACTATCAAAAAATATAACCATGTCCAGCGAGAAGTTTGTTTACCAAGCGCTTGGCCGCTCCAGAGCGTCTGCCATTGCTAAATAACCTAAGAATTGCTTGATGTTGTGACGAGCACCCACAGGCAGAAAAAAATGGTGCCTATGAACATGCACGTTTTTTAAGAAATGTATATCTGAACCTCGCTTACATTTTTATTTCAAAATTATGTATGCATTATATATAAGCCTATATGCATTAATGCACACATGCACACACTTGCATGCAAAGCGTGCACACACATTTTATAACCACCTATGAACAAACAAACAGATTAATATTTTCTCTATCTCTCTGTCTCTTCTCTATGTCTTTCTGCAGAGGAGTATTCAAAGTCAATATGAAGAATTTTGTGAACAGAATAAGGAAGAATCTAAGAACGTCTGTCAGTCCGTTCTGAAACGTGTGTTTGAGCCGGTGGAAGACGGCTTGCATAATGGACACTACATGAAACCTGGAGGATACAGGCAGTATAAAGACACACTTACACAGCTGGCCAAGGATTACAGATCAGAAACCGCAACGCAGTTAATGGTATACAATACAATTTTATCCTTAATTTAAGATGAACAATGTATTCTCATGTTAGCATTTGTTGAACAAAGCATGCTTAATTGAGCAGATTGTACAACAAGAGTGGAAATCTTTACAATATACTGTACGTTTCTCCATGTATATTCTGTATTTATACAGGTTGAGTATGATAAAATCTATACACATAAACTAACTCCATTAAAGTAGTCTAGGCTAAAGATTACCAGGGCCTGGATCAGGAGTTGTGTAGCATGCTCTGTATGGAATACGTTTATCGAAATGATGCAAATCGACATGATCTTTGCAATGGAATCAGTGAAGGACAGTTCATCATTAAAGACTACACCAAGGTTTCTGGCAGTTTTGGAATTGGCAGTAATGGTTGTGTTTCACAGTTGAATGGATAGGGTGTGCTATATCTTGGGTTGTGCCAGAAATACCAGCAGCTCTGCCTTCGGTAGGTTCAGCTGGAGTTGGTGTTTCTTCATCCAAGCCGAGATGTCTGCTAAGCAGGCTATAATGTGTGCTGCTGTGGTGGGATCTTCTGGGTGAAATGAGAAGATATGGGTGTCATCAACATAGCAATGGTAGGAGAAGCCACGTGCATGTATGATAGGTCCTAAGGATGTTGAGTAGATGGAGAAAAGGAGTGGACCAAGCACCGATCCCTGAGGGACCCCAGTGACCCACCTGAAGGGTTGTGGACAATGTGCCCCCACGAAATCCTGAAGTATTTCTTGGAGAGATAAGATTTGAACCATTGGAGAGAACTACTGTACCTGTGCTCCCTACTGACAATAGGGTGGATAGTAGGATCTGATAGTTGACTGTGTCAAAGGCTGCCGACAAGTCTAGCAGAATCAGAACCAGATTCCGCCTTAGCTCGCCGTAATGCTTCCGTGACCAAAAGCAGTGCTGTTTTGGTGGAGTGGTTGCATTTGAAGACTGACTGCATGCCATCAAGTAGGTTCTTCAATGATAGAAAGGAAGATGCCTAATAGAAAGAAAGATACCTGATTGAAAACTGCTCTTTTGAAGTGTTGCTTTCACATTTAAAGAAGCTAATATAACTGACAATTAAAAAAATATTTTTTTCCCATAGAGTGAAGAAGTGTTGAGTAAGTATTGGGAAGAAAAGGAAGAGTCTGGAATGATCATTCTAGCAGCTGATGAATCTCTTACTGCAGCTGAACATGAGAAAGAAGGTAAAACTAGTAGCCATCTATACTTTTTAAAAGGGCACTGCCCACGTGACAGCAATGGGACCATTTTTTTTAACCTTTTTTTTCTGGCTGTATAGACCTTTGTAACGCCTGTTTAGGTTATGTTATGTTTGTATTGGTTTAGTCTTCGTACATAATATCCTGACTCTCTGTCTCCACAGTGGAAAGACTAAAGAATGAAGTTTTAGAACAGCAGCAAAGAGGTCTAGAGCAACAGAACCGGCTCCAGGTGCAGATGATGGAAGACCAGAAGAGAACCCATGATGAACATGTGAGACAACTCATGGAGAGGATGGAGAAAGAACAGGAGAGAATGAGGTTGGACAATGAACGAGTGATGGAAGCAAAACTTAAGGTAAGGTCTGGTCCAGAAGTTAGATCGAAATATTTTGAGTTAGTTTTTGTTTATCAGTTCAGGGTCTGTGTCAGCTATTAAGTGTCCTTTTGTTTTTGTGTATCACACTACAGGAACAGCGGGTTATGCTCCAGAATGGGTTCAGTAATGAGGTCAGCCGCCTGCAGGCAGAGATCAATAGTCTGCGTGCACAGAAGCCTAAAGGTGGTTGCAGTATCCTCTGAAAATACTTAGATATAGCTATATACAGTATTCACAGCAAAGTGTAACACATATTAAATAATATGTATATTAATAATTAAACTGAATGTAATACAAACTGTTATAGTTGAAATAATAGCGTTTTGAAGACTTTGAAGATAAGGAAAAGTTTTCAGGACATGGTACCGCATGCTTGCCTTCATGAGAACGGTCAAAGTCTACCTGCCTCTCAAAGCTTTTACTGAGCAATTTGTAGTTGATGGCAAACCAGGGTTGCAAAGGTGTGGAAAGTTTCCGGTAAATTTCCTGGAAACTTTCCATGGTAACTTAATCTAGGGAATTTTGGAAATATTACAAATTGGAACCTTAATTGGAATTTATGGGAGTTATTTAGAAATTTTGGAAAATTTATATAAACTATATCATATGATAAAAAAAATGTTAATTTATGTTTGTATAAGCAGACGATGAAACAACTTTGAAAGAATCCAGATACTTGCGCTAATCAAGCCTGGGTTTGATTAATAAAAAATCATTTAGAAATTATGAAAGCTTTGCATAATAAGAGTGCCGCAGGGGTAACGTATTTCTGTAGGCTAACCTGGAAGTTAGTGGGATACTAGTTCCCTTGCAACAAAGCCCATTTATTTTTCCCATAATAAGCTCTGTGTTTAACAAAAGTTACACGTTTTGTCCAACAAGTTAGTCTTCACAGATGATTCTTTACATTTCTTTGATATTTGGTTGTGTGCACTTTTATAGCCCACAATGTAGCTTAGTGGTTGCACTGTTGCCTTTACATTTCTAACAATATTATTGAAGTAATAATTGTAATGAGAATATATTGCTTTGTAATTAATAGGTCTGATTAACTTTGATAGAACATACCAGTATATGATAATAATTGTAAACGAGCACCAATAAATCACAGCATAATAAAGTGATTGTGTTGTAGCCTTTTTGTAATTATTTGGTCAATTGCACTTCATACTGTACTACGGTTCCTCTGAATTTCCTGGGTTTGCCTCAGAAACAGTATTTTTGATGTCACCTTACAAATTTCTTATTGGATTAAGGTCCAGGGATTGGGCTAGACCCCTCTAGACCAGGGGTCTCCAACCCTGCTCCTGGTGAGCTACCGTCCTGCAGATTTTAGCTCCAGCCCCAATCAAACACAGCTGAATCAGCCAATCAAGGTGTCAGGGTTGCTTGATAAATACAGACAGGTGTGTTGGAACTGAAGTCTGCAGGACGGTAGCTCACTAGGAGCAGGGTTGGAGATACCAGTTTCAGCAGTAACAACATAAACAAACGACTTTCACGATACAAACGTAACTTCTGGTAAACTCCACAAGGAATCAATAACAAGAGAGTCCTGTTTAGAGTAGCTTATTTCTGATAACAAGCAAACTAAACAACAAGTAGATTACCTTAGTTCAAATCAGCTAAAGCGTATAAAAAAACTACACTAAGCTACCGTTACTGTGTAAAATTAATGTATGAAAGGTTAACTACAGATCGGCTGCCAAACCACCCTTTACATAGAGGTGATCCATGATTGCCGTCTCCCCTCGTCTTTAGTAAATCAAAACATTTGTTATTTTCGCCAAGTTCAGTTTAGACACTAGCCAGACCATTAGAAAACAGGAAGTAAAGTTTCGTCCAGTGATGCTTAACTGCGACAACTTGCATGTGGGAGACGGCGATCATAAATCACCTCTATGTTTGGCAGCTGATCTGTAGTTAAGATTGTAAACATTCATTTGACAAAGTAACGTAGCTCAGTGTAGTTTTTGATACGCTAAGCTATTATTTGAACTAAGGTAATCTACTTGTTGTTTAGTTTGCTTGTTATTTTGGTAGTTTTTGGTGGGTTTCAATTGGATTTATTATTGAGTATAACACTGGTACTATATACTCGGGTAACTTTCGTTTCTCTGTTAGCTTTCGTTTTTCTAAAATAAAGTCCAACTGTGTTTTTGCTACAATTATAACAACAAAGACCAAACAATAAGTAGATTGTGGTATGCCAAGGCCAAGAGAACCAAGAGTACTTTTGAAGTCAAGTGTTTAAAGAAAGGAGTCAGATGTTGGGAGTGCAGATGATATTTGAGGGGTGTTTGATTGTTTCACTTTGTTGGTTCGAGGGAATAAAGTAATTTTTGTTTTGCACCTGGAACCTTTGCATCTGAGTTTTTCTTATAAAGAATTAAGCTAAGACTTTTTGCCACCACATTATTAGAAATAAACTACTAAAAAGTTTAGTGGAAGTTACATTACGGATAACATTAATCTTGTTGGTTTGGAACCAAGATGCTGTTTGCTTACTGGTGTTTTCCGGGGTCATCGTCTTGTTGAAAGGTAGTTTTCAGGTTTTTTGTCAGCACTATAACCATCATGTACAGTACAACATCTTGATTTCCGAGTTGGGTGTGTAAATCACTAATCCAAACTTATATTATTTTAATCACTGTTTGTTACCTAACACTATTTTTAAACATGTCAGCAACTCCTAGTAACCGATAGCTGAGATTGAAAACATTTTTCACACAGCGGGGTTACTTGTCACACAGTGATAATGAAATGAAAACAATGTAAATATTATTAATCAAAATGATAACTGTTAATAAAATATCAGGGAAAATAATTCACAATTATGTTTTTTATTGTGCAGCCTTTAAAGAGTTGACATACAAGATGTCTGTTCATAAAACATTTCGAAATTTACTCTAAGTCAACCTTTAATGTCACAATAAAATTGAAATGGAAAACCTGTAATTTGTTTTGTAATATTGTGTTTTTTTTTACAAATGACTTTTTTTTATTAATGTGCCCTCATAATCTTTAATCAAAAATGCAAATCTCCTCCCCTCCTCAAAACAATCTCTCTTCCAGTCATATGTGGCAGGTGGGCAGGGTCCAGGAAAGATTGCAGGGGAATGTTTTGTGTTTGCCAGGAATGTCTTTTTTTGTGTCTTTTATTGGAGCAAGCAATTATCATACAATCACCATAGTTTCATAGTCCAAGGCAAGCCAATCCAGAACATCACATCACATGTGTAGCTTAACAAAAATTCCAAAACGGTGAAAGTATGCTTCCCAGTCAAAACACAATAAATCTCAAATGAAGTTAAGCACAAACACACTCAGATAAGGTTCACAGCCATGTTTCGATTTCAACTGAGCTTTCTTTGTACACAGAAACACCCCTCCTCTATCCCAGGTGCACCCTATTCATTTAGAGAGGTTGCCCCCTATGGGTTAGCATAGCATGTTCATATTTGGCTCCTACAATTTGGATCTAAAGGGGACATTTCACAAGACTTTTTTAAGATGTCAAATAGATCGTTGGTGTCCCTAGAGTACATAACTGAAGTTCTAGCTCAAAATACCATACAGATCATTTATTATAGCATGAAATTGCCACTTAGGCAAATAGGTGGTGCTGTTTTTAGGTGTAACATTTTAAATGCAAATGAGCTGGGGCACGTTCAAGTTCAAAACGGTGCGCAACATCTTGCTACGGTTTCCGGGTTGAACGTCATGTTTCCTGGAAACGGTGTGCATCGATGTGCAACTGGGTTTGAGATTTTCTTTTGTTGGGTATTTCTGAACTGCAGTCCAATCAGCAGCAACATGACCTCTCAACTACCGTACTTTCAACTCTTGCGTCATCACAACAGGGAGTTCAACACATCACGTTTCTGTTTAATAAACGTTGTCGTGCAATGTTTTGTTGGGGCTGAACGCAGCTCAGATCTCTGCCCTAAATACCAGTGGTTGGATAGTGCAGATAATAGGCGGTATCCCCTTCTGACATCACAAGGGGAGAGAAATTTCAATGACCTATTTTTTTCACATGCTTACAGAGAATGGTTTACCAAAACTAAGTTACCAGGTTGATCTTTTTCACATTTTCTAGGTTGATAAAAGCACTGGGGACCCAGTTATAGCCCTAAAAATGGGAAAAGTCCGATTTTAATTTACCTTTTGTGTAACATAACTACTTAAAACAGTTATGATCATTCTTGAAGGAAAAAAATACAAAACTAACTTTTAAGACTAGAAGAAGTTACGCAACTGGCCACAAAGTTCTAGAAAGAAAAAAACAAAACATAACTGTAACAAGTGTAGGCAGTGGATCAAATGCAGTAGGGTTTAATAAACAAGATAATCTAAACAGGACATGAACAGGGAAAAGAACCAACATTACACTTAAATAATATTCGACAAAGGACAACTGAAACACAAGGGCAATACACATTAACAAGAAACACCTGGGAAATAATCAACACGAGGACCAATGAACAAAAGAACTACACAGAATTACAAACATGGGCCACAAAATAAAAGACATGGATAGGGGAAACACAAGACAGAACTGCATGTCTGTTTTTTTATTAATATAGCCTACTGCAGACACTATAAATGCACTACACATATTTTGAGTGTCCCCTGTCCCTTATTTCCTCTATTTAAAAACAAAATCATCGTGTACTTTCCTGTGTTGAAGGTGATAGATCACAAAATGGGGATTTCTTTGAAACGGGTCTACAAAAAGAGATTCGCTTTCACTTTCACTAAGAGCACGTGACTCGCGCATTCATATGAATCCGAAGCGGGATGAGTTTCTTTATTGCAGGAGCAGCGGACTTTACAGCAGGTGAACTGAAGAATAAACCCCTAAGTGCTTTTTTATTCAAGGGTGACCAATAGCTCAATTTAATTTGTAAGTATTTTTTAAAGAAAATCTTAAGTATCATGCCATATTTTTATCTTTTGAATATGTGCTTGTTGTTACAGTTTCTTATTGCGTTTGTGTGTGTGTGAAGTAGAGAGATGTCGTGCAGGTTGATGTCAGCTCCCGTGTGTTTGATCGACAATGATGTAAACGGGATATTGTGTGTGAATGAAGAGGCTAAAGTCATTTTGGACGACATCGCCGAGCCGGTTGTGGTCGTGTCTGTGGTGGGACTTTATCGGACAGGCAAATCTTACCTCATGAACCGCCTGGCAGGACATCAGTCAGGTCAGAGAAACTAACTTTTTGATATAATAAAACAGTTTTTATATGATTAACTTTAGCCGGTTGTTTGGCAGAATAAATTCAAGTAAGCTAAACTAATGATGGGAAATCGACAAACTGAAATTATCGTCCCTTAAGCAACATGAATAACTGCTTGTAAGTTCCGGACCGGCTCAAAACAGCGCGCGCTGTCGACATGTACTGGTTAACCCTTGTGCATTGTTCAAATTTACTACCCTTTCGTGTTGTTAGTGGATGAAAACATCCACTAAATTCAACGGCTATAAAAATGTATCAGATTTTTTTTTTCCAAATTTTTTTACATAAATCTGTTAATCAACCTCAGTACTGATCAAAACTACCAAATCTTCACAAAAATTCCATGATTTTAACCCTTTAATTGCCAAGTATATAAGGTGTGTCACTGATTTGGGGAAAAAACACACACAAAATGACAGATTTTCAATATAAAAGTGATTGTAAACTGGATTTTTTTAAACCTTTTTCACAGTCTTGGGCATGCCAAAGATTGGTAAAAACATTGGCTTTAAAGCATTTTTAGTTTTTGTGTAGCATCAGTTTTAATTTTTTTCTCCCTCATTTATTGTTAGTGGCTGTTTTTTCCCCATTGACTTCCATTATAACCACATTTTTTGATTGAAGAGCTATGACACCTTTTTATCATGCATTTTTGAATGTTGGTGTTTTTTCCTTTTGCTAAGAGGTCAAATTAGTCATTTTTACTGTTGATCACCATGTGGCACTATTAACCCTTTAGTAGCCCTGTGCAAAAACAAAGCTTAATTTCTGGCTTGTACATTGTGTTTTATGGAGTATAACTCCATAATAAAATCATATTGTTGTGTGTGTGTGTGTGTGTGTGCGTGCGTGTGTATGTGTGTGTGTGTGCGTGTGTGTGTGTGTGTGTGTGTGTGTGTTTGTGTACCTGGTAATTATCACGTTGTGGGGACCAATTGTAAAAGATAGGAATGCCAGTGTTTTTGTGACCTTGTGGGGACATTTTGATGTCCCCATGAGGAAACAAGCTTATAAATCAAACAAAATGATGTTTCTTGAAAATGTGAAGTAGTAGAAGGGTTTCTGTGATGGTTGGGGTTAGGAATGGGGTAGGTAAGGGGAATAGAATATACAGTTTGTATGGTATAAAATGCATGTGTGAGGAAGATTTTCTGTAAAAATTTATGAACATCATTTACTATGAACACAAAAGCAACTTCAAATAAATTGAACAATGAAGCAAGAGTAGAGGATGGATGGAGAACTAAACAATCAAACTAACTTTTAGTGTGTATGTGTGCAGGTGTGTGTGTTCAGTATTTCCAGCAGGACTTGCAGCATATCACTTGGTGCTCTCTGAAAGTGTGTCCACCACAACAGATGCAAGTGCTGACATGTTTGTTCTTTGCACCAATTGCATGTTCTCCCCTTCACTCCTGAGCTGCTGGTGCCTGCTGGTGTCTGTGGATTTGTGTCTGGAGAGACAGCTGCAGGAGACTGAATCTCTCTCACCAGTGCAGCAACTGGTGTGCGAGGGTGATGCTCTCTCCTTAATATTGTTGCAGAGATTTTCCCAGGTCTTCTAGGAAAGCCTTCTCCTAAACAGCTTTTCACCTCCCTCGTGCATGAGTTGCTGTCCCTCCAGACAAACTTGCAGAGAGCGCCAAGTGATATGCTGCAAGTCCTGTTGGAATGACTAAACACTTATGTGTTCATAATAATGATGTTCATAAATCTAATGTCTAATGCAGAGAAGATTTTTACAGAATATCTTTTTTTCATGCACACACACGCACACGCACACACACACGCACACACACACACACACACACACACACACACACACACACACACACACACACACACACACACACACACACACACACACACACACACACACACACACACACACACAATAATAATATTCTTTTATTATGGAGTTATACTCCATATAACTCAATGTACAAGTCAGAAATTAAGCTTTGTTTTTGCACAGGGCTACTAAAGGGTTAATAGTGCCACATTGTGATAAACTGTAAAAATGACAAATTTGACCTCTTAGCAAAAGGAAAAAACACCAACATTCAAAAATGCATGATAAAAAGGTGTCATAGCTCTTCAATCAAAAAATGTGGTTATAATGGAAGTCAATGGGGAAAAAACAGCCACTAACAATAAATGAGGGAGAAAAAAATTAAAACTGATGCTACACAAAAACTAAAAATGCTTTAAAGCCAATGTTTTTACCAATCTTTGGCATGCCCAAGACTGTGAAAAAGGTAAACAAAAATCCAGTTTACAATCACTTTTTATATTGAAAATCAGTCATTTTGTGTGTGTTTTTTCCCCAAATCAGTGACACACCTTATAAACTTGGCAATTAAAGGGTTAAAATCATGGAATTTTTGTGAAGATTTGGTAGTTTTGATCAGTACTGAGGTTGATTAACAGATTTATGAAAAAAAATTTGGAAAAAATATTCATCTGATAAATTTTTACAGCCGTTGAATTTAGTGGATGTTTTCATCCACTAACAACACGAAAGGGTAGTAAATTTGCCCACGGTATATCGTTGAGTTTTTAAAAAATTTCAAAGCATTTTCTTAAAATATATGTAAATATAAGATTTGTCACCAAAAATCATTCAATTTGATAAAACAGAGAAAAAGTTGTGGCCAAATTAAGAGTAAAAAAAACCCTCTAGTGGATGAAAACATCCCCAACAACACATAAGGGTTAAATAAGTGTAAATGAAACCGCAAAGGACGAGAGGCGTATCTTTTTCGTAAAGTTCATTTAAAATTTTTGTGACTATGCTGTCACTCTTTCTTTAAAATTCATATCAACTTTTTGATTTAGTGATGGGAGAAAGCTTTTCGAAGCTTTGAATCAATTGAATCTCGGAAAACGATTCACTGTTTCGAACCGCTCGAAACATCTAAAAATGGCGCCACCTGCTGGCGAAAACATTGTAAAAGCAAAAAGAGCTCAGTCCAAACATTTTACACTTTTTACAAAATAATTATTATAAGATTTTTTTAATAATAGGTTTTAAAGATTTTTTTAAAACTTAATTAAAACATAAGTTAAATTGGGCAAACATTAACCCTCTAAACTCCCCTTTAATTATGAACATGTTTGTCATTAAATCTGTCTTATAAACAAAAAGTAGACAAAATGTAATTGTTATTAGTCAGAAGGATGAATGTTTTTTGAGTTTGTGTAATAAAAATGACCAGAGTTCACCTAAACATATTAGATACTGGTCTTGGCCAGTTCCACTGATTCAAAACAAGATATTTCCACCCATTTTTTCTCTTTCTCTCTGCACTAAATGGCAGTGGCATGGTTGGGTAGTGCAGATTAAGGGGCGGTATTATTATAATATGATCCCCTTCTGACATCACAAGGGGAGCCAATTTTCAATGACCTATTTTATCACCTGCTTGCAGAGAATGGTTGACCAAAACAAAATTACTGGGTTGATCTTTTTCACATTTTTAGGTTGATAGAAGCACTGGGGACCCAATTATAGCACTTAAACATGGAAAAAGTCAGATTTTTATGAGATGTGCCCTTTAAACTTGCACCCTACACTGCAGCATTTTGTTTTTACACTGTGGTATCCTCCAAACTCTAAAAGATATCCCTTCTCTTACAGAAAGACATGTGAATTTCATATCTTTCATATTTTATTTTGCTGTGGTCTCAGGCTTTGCTCTCGGTAACACGATCGAGTCAAAGACCAAAGGCATCTGGATGTGGTGTGTCCCTCATCCCTCTAAAGCAGGACACACTCTGGTGCTGCTGGACACTGAAGGACTTGGAGATGTGGACAAGGTACATCAATATATCACAAAAAAACACTTTCCTGATTTGTTTCTGTTCATGTGAGATATTTTAAACACAATTACTGAAAAATCTGCTCATTGCATAAGGCAAATTACTGTGCTTCAACTCAAGACCACTCACATACTCTGCTTTAAATTACACAAATATAACAGAATTACTTTGCCAGCACTCTTGGAACGCTTCACGTGTACAAATAATGTGTAACATAGAATGATATCAAAATTATTGTTTGTTATAGGTTGAAAATCGCGGTATTGCAGATTAACATATAGATTAATCAGAAACACGTTTTTTTATGCAAATGTTTTCTCTTAAAGGAATATTCAATTTTCTTAAAAGAAAAATCCAGATAATTTACTCACCACCATGTCATCCAAAATGTTGATGTCTTTCTTTGTCAGTCGAGAAGAAATTATGTTTTTTGAGGAAAACATTGCAGGATTTGTCTCATTTTAATGGACTTTAATAGAGCCCAACATTTAATACTTAACTCAACACTTAACAGTTTTTTTTCAACGGAGTTTCAAAGGACTATAAACAATCCCAAACGAGGCATAAGGGTCTTATCTAGCAAAACGATTGTCATTTGTTGAAAAAAAATGCACTTTTAAACCACAACTTTTCGTCTAGGTCCGTTCCTGTGCGACCTAACGTAAATGCGTAGTGACGTATGGAGGTCACGTGTTACATATATAAAACACACATTTGCGGACCATTGTAAACAATAAACTGACACAAAGACATTAATTAGTATCAGTTGACATACAACAACGTAGGAACGGTCCTCTTTCAACACACTTGTAAACACTGGGGCGGAGTTTCGCGTTTGTCCTCTGTGACCTCTTGACATCATGACGTATTGCGTGGGGTCAGCTGGCGTATCACGACCGGATCTAGACGAGAAGTTGTGCTTTAAAAGTGAATTTTTTTTTTCTTTCACCCTTATGCCTCGTTTGGGATCGTTTAGAGTCCTTTGAAACTCCGTTGAAAAAAACTGTTAAGTGTTCAGTTAAGTATTAAATGTTGGGCTCTATTAAAGTCCATTAAAATGAGAAAAATCCTGCAATGTTTTTTCTCAAAAAACATAATTTCTTCTCGACTGAACAAAGAAAGACATCAACATTTTGGATGACATGGTGGTGAGTAAATTATCTGGATTTTTCTTTTAAGAAAATTGAATATTCCTTTAATTGACGAGATAACTCGTCAATAGCAGGGAAAGAGTTAAGGACTGTCATATTGATCTGTTGACAGGGCTATTAACATAAGTTGAACTATTTGTCCGCTGACTGCATCTGAATGTTTCAGGGAGATGAGAAACATGACACTTGGATCTTCTGTCTGGCTCTTCTGCTCAGCAGCATCCTCGTGTACAACAGCTTGGGAGTCATAGATAATATGGCACTGGAAAGACTACAGTATCCTTATATATAATACTATAACCTAATCTCATAATAATGACACCTAGTCTATAATACACTTTTAAAATGCGGAGTAATTTTAAAACTAGCATTGGGTCAAAAAGGGCCCATTGGGTTGTAATTTAACCTATGCTGATTTGTTTCAGACCAAAATGCTGGGTTGTTTTAACCCATTGTTAGGTCAAATATAAACAATTTTGGGGTTAATTAATTTAAACCCAAAAATGAAAATTCTGTCACCCTCATGTTGTTACAAACCTGTATGAGTTTTTTATTTTAATTTTAGATGAATACAAATGAAGATATTTTTATAAATTAAGGTAAGCACACAGTTGATGGTACCCATTGAATTCCATCATATTGTTTTTTTCTACTATGGAAGTCAATGGTTACCATCATCTGTGTGCTTACCATCATTTATCAAAATATCTGTGTTCATCAGAAAAAATTAATTCATACAGATTTTAAACAACATGAGGATGAGAAAATGCTGACAGAATTTTCATTTTTGGGTGAACTATCCCTTTAAACCAATGGCTGGGCTCGACCTTCTTTGACCCAACTCTGGGTTGAAAATAACCCAGCATTTTTTAAGTGTTTAGACTTAAATCCCAGTTTCAAAATAAAATTATTTTATCCATTATTATTCTCAAAACATTATGACAAATTTTGGTTTAAAATAATGAAATACTATTTATTAAGTGTGGGGGTACTAAGGTTTATGGTCATTTGTAACCCACTCTTTGTTATACAGTACACACACAAGCACACAGAATAATTTCTCCTAAATGCCATGGCTGTAGATACATGACAGAACTGAGAGAGCACATCCGTATAAAGGCGAAACAAGACGACATGGATGAAAGTGAGCAATACTTGAATGTTTTTCCAGCCTTTGTCTGGACCGTTCGTGACTTCTGTCTAGAGCTAGAAAAAGACGATAAACCAATCACAGCTGACCAATATCTGGAGGGAGCTCTGGAACCTAAACCAGGTAAGAAAAACACACACACACACTTCAAGTGATAAACTTCAGAGGACAATTTTATGGTTCAGAGGTTATTCAATATTAGGGATGGGATTAAGATGAGATAAATGCCAATACCCACTAATAACACCTTTCCGATATCGATTCTGAATCGCACAACCGATATTATGCACAACTTTTTCATGTGCTACAGGCTCTTCAATTAGTGGTAAGTCCTTATCGATCTGAAATCACTGTTAGTTTGAGTCGTTTATAACAAACATAATCATTATTCATATTCTTTATTGTTATGAAAATACCTAAAAAGGTTTGAAGAACAGCAATACATTTATGCTTAAGCCATTTCCTGGAGCTGTGTGTGTGTATGGTTTCTTCTTCTGTGGCCCATATTAAGTTTCTGCACGAGAGCGCCCTCTGGCTTTTGGATGTAGCAGCATTTTACCCTTATTCATTAAGAAGCATAGCAAGCATCATTGGACGATTTATCGTCCCAACCAGTGTTGTGGGTAACGCATTACAAGTAATGCGCATTACGTAATAATATTACTTTTCTGAAGTAACGAGTAAAGTAACGCATTACTTTATAAATGTACACATTAATATTTGAGTTACTTTTTTTTAAAGTAATCCAAGTTACTTTTCAGTTTAATTAATTAAATGTAAAATAAAATAATGTACTGAATTAAACTGAACATATTTACATAGAATTATGCACTTTGTGCACCTGGGCAGGAACAGTTTGAGTCAGAAACGGAGATGGCAGGCCAGAGCTTGACATATTGCGATCATAAAAAACATCTGCAAGGCCTGAAAGAGATCAAGCCTCATCCAAGTAAGAAAAAGTAACGCAAAAGTAACGTAAGCATTACTTTCCATGAAAAGTAACTAAGTAACGCAATTAGTTTTCTTTTTTGGGGAGTAACTTAATATCTTAATGCATTACTTTTAAAAGTAACTTTCCCCAACACTGGTCCAACACTATTCAATATTCTAATGACTGGCAGTTGACAAGAAGTTGCAAAGTTACTTTTAGTTATTAAAATACCAAAAACAGAATTCTTTATAGTGCAAAAATGTATGCATCGACTCAACACAACGCCGAAAGGTCTGCACATCCAAGTACCCAGGTTGGGTTCAGGTGCCGGACAACAAAATGTAAATCAAAAAAGGAGAAACATTGAAGTCCGCAATATGGTCCAAATATTTTATTAATAGCACAACGTTCTGACCTTCGTTTTGACGGTTTTCATCATGTACAAACATTGTTATTTTAATGTATACAATGTAAGGTACAGTGTCTTAAATTCTTGCCTAGCTCCCAAATGCACACAGTGGATTATGCTCAATGTCTTTTGGAAACCAAAACATTTTATTTCCAAAAGGTATTTGTTCTAGAGGTCAGTTTAGTCAATAGCCAGATCGATAAACTAGCACAGACTGAAAGTTAATTTTGGGTCAGGCGCGAAACCGCAGCAACGCATTTGCATCAGATGAAACTGTCTATACAAAGAGTTTTCTCGTCAGTTAAGAGATAACATTTCCCTGCCAAATGACATTTTCTGGTGAGTTTTTACACTAATCTGTAATTTCGCTATTATCCACTAGACGCCTTTACCCAACTTATAAAAAACTGAAGCAAAAAAATTTCATTAATTTTAAACTCGGTTTATGTTATGATAACCGTTCTGAATCTAATCTCTAACAAAATTCCTTTACAAAAATGCAATTATTTCAGCTTTTTGCTATTAATAAATTTTGGTATTTTTGAAGAAACCCACCCATATTTGAGAGGTAATAAAAAGAGACCAGATGAAGATAGGATGAACCCGTTTTGTTTATTTGCATGTTTATATATTTACAGAAGAAAATTTCCTGGAAGGCATTTTCTGAAACTTTTGTGAAAATCACAAAAAATGCTGGCTGACAACTTAAAAAAAAAAACATGCTTGCGGGGAATGAGTTAATACTTTGAAAGTGTGACTTGATTGCCAGTCTAGGAAAGTGTGACCAGGCCAGTCTTGGATACATTACAGATTACAGCAGTGGTAATTTGTATTTCTTTATTATTCAAAGGTGACTCAGATAGAATTGAGCGGTATAATCTGCCCCGCCGCTGTCTGCGAAATTTCTTTGAGACGAGAAAGTGTTTCGTCTTCCCTCGACCTGCTGCACCGAAGGACATGAAGAGAATGGAGAAGCTGACGGAGGCTGAACTCGATCCAGAGTTCCTGCAACAGGCAAACATTTTTTGTCAATACATCTACAACAGTGCACCGTCAAAAACTATAGGGGCAGGTTGCACGGTCACAGGAACCGGTGAGGACCTCAGAATCTATTATAAGACATATAAATGCCGTTTTTATATATAACACAATTTTTTCTTTTAATCAAGTATGTTCGTGGATTTACTTCTGATATTTAAAGGGACACTCCAACAGCTCCCATAGAGTTAAACATTTGATTTTTTACAGTTTTGGAATCCATTCAGGCGATCTTCAAATCTGGCGGTATCAGTTTTAGCAAAGCTTAGCATAATCCATAGAATCTGATTAGACCATTAGCATCACGCTAAAAATAACCAAAGAGTTTAAATATTTTTCCTATTTAAAACTTGACTCTTCTGTAGTTACATTGTGTACTAAGACTGACGGAAAGTTAAGTTGCAATTTTCTAGGCAGATATGGCTAGGAACTATATCTAATGTTTAACTCATTGGGCGCTGGAAAATGAGCATATTTTTACTTAGTAATGAAAATGAAGTAGAAGTGTGAATATGTTTGTTTTGGCAGTTTTGGGTAATCTGGCCGAAGTGTATGTGGAGTCAATCCGCAGTGGAAGTGTACCATGTCTGGAAAACGCAGTGATTTCCCTGGCTAAGATCCATAATGAACAAGCAGTGGATGAAGCTCTTCAGCTCTACGTGTCTGAGATGCTCAAATCAATCCAGTTTCCAGTTGACCCAAAACAGCTGTTTAATATTCACGAAAATGCGAAGAATAAAGCCATTGAAGTCTTCATTCGCAAGTCATTCAACGACACGGATAAAACTTACCAACAACAGCTTGCGGTACCTGCAAACATACTGTACACAAACTACAGTAAACGGTTAGATACAGATAAACAACAGAAAAGGAAGTGCGGTGATAGCCAGGAAGTCAAATAAAACTATTAAAAAATATATAATAATGTAATTAATGCATGAACATGGTGACGTATGCATCTTAATTGTACATAACCATAATAAAATATGGTATAAATCAATGTATAAAACATGCAATGTTGTGGAAATAGGTATTATTTATGTTAAAGACCACATATGTTTTTCCAGCTGGATGGAGTCATAGCGTGAGCATCTTTATCTCTGTATATCTTTCTGCAGATGAATATTCAAACACAATATGAGCGTTTGTGTGAACAGAATAAGGAAGCATCTGAGAACCTCTGTCAGTCGGTTCTGCGATGTGTGTTTGAACCGCTGGAAAACAGCTTGCGTAATAGAGACTACATGAAACCTGGAGGACACAGACGGTACAGAGACACACTAGCGCAGCTAACCAGAGATTACAGATCAAAAATACAGACCCAAATAATGGTACAAAATACACTCACACTTCTTGCATTTATTTTTCTCATTTAAATTGTGTACAGAAACAATTACAGGATGTGTTTGCGTTCACGCAGAAGTCACACTGGGAACTTTCTGGGATCAACATGTTGTGTGAATGGGGTTACAGAGAGAGCGAGAAAGACCTATAGTACAAAAAGTAAGATTTTTTTTTAAACTTTTTTAACAGAGCGAGGAGGTATTAAGAAAGTATTTGGAAGAGAAAGAAGAGACTGGAAGAATGATTCAAGCAACAGATGAATGTCTGACTGCAGCAGAACATCAGAAAGAATGTAAGTAACTCAAATATATCACATTTGTAAATGTGTACATAAATGCTTTCCATTCATGTTTGGTTTGTTAGGATAGGACAATATTTGGTAGAGATACAACTACTGTATTTCAAAATCTGGAATCTGAGGGTGCAAAAAATCTAAAAATTGAGAATCACTGGTAACACTTTACTTGAAGGGGTGTTTATAAGACTGACATAACACCTTCATAATCATGACATGACACGTGTCCTGAACATGAAGAAGATATTATGCACGTTTATGACAACTGTCATTATGTAATTTTTAGTGCAAAGATGACATTGTTTGAGGTGTCTTTGTTATGATAACTTTACATAAACCAATACATTATAACTTGTCATAAACATGACATAGCAGAATAATTATCAAACTTAGGAAACTAGCTAGCTTTATGGGTTAACATTACATTAAACTGGCATTTAAATGTCATTAAGTGTTAATACTCTGTTATATAGTTTTATAACAACATCATGAATATTTTTCTTGACCTCAACTTTCATTGGTACAATTTGAACTTCTCATTTAAATGTCAATAAGCATTAATACTTTGTCAAATAGTTTAAATACCTTAAAAAAATGTAACAGACACGTCAAAAGATCATACTTAACTTTATGTATGTGCAAAATACACACAGAGGGTTCTGAAATTTTCTGACATAGAATTTTTTTTATTTTTATAAATTTAACGTAATTAACTATTTTTCCAGCAATATGGACCAAACGCTGCATGGCTAAACCCAATATTGTGCTGTTTTCTTTAAATTTTATGTGAATCGGTCTCCAAATGCAATTACAATACAATTTTATCAATTATTATTATTATTATTATTATTATTATTATAAAAAATATGAACTGAAGAATATTTATGATGCTGTTATAATACTATTTGGCAGAGTATTAACACTTAATGACATTTTAATGACAGATTTAATTTGTATCAGTGGTAAAAATTGGTCGGTTATATTGTCTTGTTCAGTGTTGTGGGGAATGCATTACAAGTAACGTGCATAACGTAATAATATTGATTTTCTGAAGTAACGAGTAAAGTAACGCATTACTTTATAAATATTAATATTTGAGTTACTTTTTTTAAAAAGTAATGCAAGTTACTTTTCAGTTTAATTAATTCAATGTTTTTTTTACAATGAACTGCATTAAACTGAACGTATTAACAAAGATTTACACACTTTTTGCGTGAGCGCTTGAGCGGGAACAGTTTCAGTCATAAACAGAGATGGCAGGCCAGGGCTCAACATTTTTGCGATGAAAATATGCAATTTCTGAATGCAGAACTTGTAAAAGCCACCTGCAAGGCCTGAAAGAGATCAAGCATCAGCCAAGTAAGAAAAAGTAACGCAAAAGTAACTTGCAAGTAACGTAAGCATTACTTTCAAATAAAAGTATCTAAGTTACGCAATTAGTTACCTTTTTGGGGAGTAACTTAATATTGTAATGCATTACTTTTAAAAGTAACTTTCCCGACACTGGTCTTGGTAATGTCAAGTTGTCATGACAAGTTATAATATATTGGTTTATGTGAAGTTGTTATAACAAAGACATCTCAAACAATGTCATCTTTGCATTAAAAATGACATCATGACAGTTGTCATAAATCTGCATAAAATCTCCTTCATGTTCATGACCCGTGTCATGTCATGATTATGAAGGTGTCATGTCAGTTTTATGAACACCCCTTCAAGTAAAGTGCTACCAAATTGCCTTTTAAAGTTGTTGTCCAAATCCTTAGCAACACATATTACTAATCATAAATACATTTTTGATTTATTTACCGTAAAAAATGTACTAAATATCTTTATGAAACATGATCTTTTAATATTATCCTAATGATTTTTGGCACAAAATAAAAATCTATCATAAATTGTTCACTTCACATTCATATAGCTGATTTTCGTACACTATATATCTGTTCCAGTAATAACAAAATGTAAAAGTAAAATATGGTAATAAACATATAACAGCATCTTTAGCATGCAACACTTGACAGAGCTGACAAATATTGCGTTATTTCGTCATGTGATGCCTCCTATCAGCAACAATTGCAGCCATTTAGAGTGTAAAAATGGTTTAAGACATGCTTTTTTGGTGTTAAAAATGGCGCAAATACCAGTAATATCTCACGCACAAACATTAGTAAATCATGTTGGGTGAATAATTTAAATAATCTCCTCCCATACATTTTTAAATGCATATGCAATAAGGTCAGTCACAAAAATAACTAGACCATACACCTCTTCTGCACAAATTATCCAATGTGCGTCTTCAGTAAATCCATAATGCAAAAATGATTGTTTGCGCTGGCGCAAGATGTTAGTAAATCAGGCCCTAAATCTTATTATGCCTTCCTAGTTTCAAGATTCCCATGTCGGCTACCTTCACTTTCCGGACTCCATTTTCCAATAATCCTTTGCACCCTGTCATCCACCATCCTGGTATCATTACCATCACCTGTTTACTATTATCTGGACTATAATATATAAACTTTGCCTTTTTTCGGTTCTCGTCAATATTTATGCAACGTTTTTGTATCACCAGTATACATTAATAAACCACTTATTCGTCATCCTCGTCTCCCATGTTTGGAATAAACATGACACCTAAATTATATAAAATTTTACAGTAGAGTTTATGTCTTTATACGCACTAAACCGTCTCTGTCTTGACAGTGGAAAGACAAAGACGACTTCTTTTAGAACAAGAGCAAAGAGAACGAGAGGCCGAGAACCTGCGACAGCAACAGATACTAGAAGAACAACAACGAGCCCACGAGGAGCATATGAGACAACTCATGGAGAAGCAAAGACTTGAAGAAGAGAGAATAAGACAAGAAAATGAACGCATACAGGAGGCCAAACTAAGGGTAAGACGACTAATAAATTCACTGTGCCGCCATGTTTTTACTGTACAGTAGCTCTAAACAGACAAACTGTTTAACAGAGCCTGTTTGATCACAACTTTGTCTCATATAATGATGTGTTTGTCCTGTGGCAGCTACCGTAGCTTTACTATTTCTTTTAAACAATGACACAAAATACAGTGGGTGTGAAAAAGTGTTTGCCCCCCTACAGTTTAAAAACTCTAAATAATAAAAACCTTCATTTAAAAACTGCATGTTGTGTTATCTTTGACTAATATTTAAATTTGTTTGATGATCTGAAACATTAAAGCGTGACATATATGCAATAAAATAAGACATCTGGAGAGGGACCAACATTTTTTCACACCACTGTAGTTCATTTTTGTTTTGACATCTAGTTAAGAATATATACATTTAACAACCTGATCTCATGAAAAATCTGTGTTGTAGTCACAAAAATGTATCACTTTAACCGTGTCCATATCACGGCATTCAGCATTTTTCCGTGACTATAACACGGATTTCCATGAGATCATGTTGCGACTTAAACATTTAATCCATATATACACAGTATGTTTTACTCTTAAAAAACATGCATGAAAGTAAAGTGAAATACAAGCTGGTTGTTGTTTTTTTTACAACCATGAGAAAGAGGTTTAAGGAGGAGAAAGCAGAAAGGAGATAAGATACGTCAAGGCCATGACATGAGCTGAGAGAGAGAAGGGAGGGATGCACCTGGATTATATTGTGAAAATGTAGAGGATTTCTGAACACTGTTAAGATATTTTACACAGAGTTTATGAGGAAAGCATTAACACACATTAGTTTTACCCAATATCACATTAAATATATATAAATTATCATATATATTATATATAACTGTTTTATTGTGCCAATTTGTAAAATTAGCCATATGTCTAAAGCCCTATTCAGATGGTAATTGTTTCTCGTGGGAACATCAGGTATTTTCATAATTTACAGGGGATAGTCAGGGATTTTATTGGTGTCTGAATCCAGAATGTCTGTGTTTTTCTCCGACCACTCGCCTCAAAAATTGATGAACACCAGGGTTGTGTGGTCATTTCTAAATCCACACAAGGGTTTGGGCAAAAGTTTGTTACTGCAGCTTAGAGCTGCACGATTCTGTATAAAATGAGAATCATGATTCTTTTACTTAAAATAAAGATCACGATTCTCAAAAACGTTGTTAATTTTAAAAACGTACAACCCCTGAACATTAGGTCAACATTAGTTTTTACAGGTGCAAAGAATTCTGCTTCTGAAAGTTTCAGATAAGTGTAGATAATTTTTTTATTCAGTTAATGTTCATTGTAGAGTGATTATGTATTCATTTTATATTTAAAAAAAAATAAATATACATTTTAAGTAGCCTAAATAAAAAATTAATGTTTTGGCGCAAATTGCTGCCACATGGATTGAAATTACTTCATGTTAATGAGCTACGACGCGGTTCGGTGGCAACCAATCAGAAGGCGGAAACGTTCGGCGGCAACAAATCTAAAGGCGAAGGCGGAAACGTTCGGGCGCAACCAATCTGAAGGCGAAGGCAAAAAACGTTCGCCGGCAACCAATCAGAAGGCGAAGGTGGAAACGTTCGGCCGCAACCAATCAGAAGGCGAAGGCAGAAACGTTCGGCGGCAACCAATCGGATGGCGAAGGCAGAAACGTTCGGCGGCAACCAATCGGAAGGAGAAGGCGGAAACGTTCGGCCGCAACCAATCAGAAGGCGAAGGCAGAAACGTTCGGCGGCAACCAATCGGATGGCGAAGGCGGAAACGTTCGGCCACAACCAATCTGAAGGCGAAGGCAAAAAACTTCGGCGGCAACCAATCGGAAGGCGAAGGTGGAAACGTTCGGCCGCAACCAATCAGAAGGCGAAAGCAGAAACGTTCGGCGGCAACCAATCGGAAGGCGAAGGCGGAAACATTCGGCCGCAACCAATCAGAAGGCGAAAGCAAAAAACTTTCCGCGGCAACCAATCGGAAGGCGAAGGTGGAAACGTTCGCCGGCAACCAATCAGAAGGCGAAGGCGAAGGCGTAAACGTTCGGCGGCAACCAATCGGAAGGCGAAGGTGAAAACGTTCGGCCGCAACCAATCAGAAGGCGAAGGCAAAAAACGTTCGGTGGCAACCAATCGGAAGGCGAAGGCGGAAAAGTTCGGCCGAAACCAATCAGAAGGCGAAGGCAAAAAACGTTCGGCGGCAACCAATCGGAAGGCGAAGGTGGAAACGTTCGGCCGAAACCAATCAGAAGGCGAAGGCAAAAAACGTTCGGCGGCAACCAATCGGAAGGCAAAGGTGGAAACATTCGGCGGCAACCAATCAGAAGGCGAAGGTGGAAACGTTCGCCAGCAACCAATCAGAAGGCGAAGGCGGAAACGTTCGGCGGCAACCAATCGGAAGGCGAAGGTGAAAACGTTCGGCCGCAACCAGTCAGAAGGCGAAGGCAAAAAACGTTCGGTGGCAACCAATCGGAAGGCGAAGGCGGAAACGTTCGGCCGCAACCAATCAGAAGGCGAAGGCAGAAACGTTCGGCGGCAACCAATCGGAAGGAGAAGGCGGAAACGTTCGGCCGCAACCAATCAGAAGGCGAAGGCAAAAAACCTTCGGTGGCAACCAATCGGAAGGCGAAGGCGGAAACGTTCGGCCGAAACCAATCAGAAGGCGAAGGCAGAAACGTTCGGCGGCAACCAATCGGATGGCGAAGGCGGAAACGTTCGGCCACAACCAATCTGAAGGCAAAGGCAAAAAACTTCGGCGGCAACCAATCGGAAGGCGAAGGTGGAAACGTTCGGCCGCAACCAATCAGAAGGCGAAAGCAGAAACGTTCGGCGGCAACCAATCGGAAGGCGAAGGCGGAAACGTTCGGCCGCAACCAATCAGAAGGCGAAGCAAAAAACTTTCCGCGGCAACCAATTGGAAGGCGAAGGTGGAAACGTTCGCCGGCAACCAATCAGAAGGCGAAGGCGAAGGCGTAAACGTTCGGCGGCAACCAATCGGAAGGCGAAGGTGAAAACGTTCGGCCGCAACCAATCAGAAGGCGAAGGCAAAAAACGTTCGGTGGCAACCAATCGGAAGGCGAAGGCGGAAACGTTCGGCCGAAACCAATCAGAAGGCGAAGGCAAAAAACGTTCGGCGGCAACCAATCGGAAGGCGAAGGTGGAAACGTTCGGCCGCAACCAATCAGAAGGCGAAAGCAGAAACGTTCGGCGGCAACCAATCGGAAGGCGAAGGCGGAAACGTTCGGCCGCAACCAATCAGAAGGCGAAAGCAAAAAACGTTCGGTGGCAACCAATCGGAAGGCGAAGGCGGAAACGTTCGGCCGAAACCAATCAGAAGGCGAAGGCAAAAAACGTTCGGCGGCAACCAATCGGAAGGCAAAGGTGGAAACATTCGGCGGCAACCAATCAGAAGGCGAAGGTGGAAACGTTCGGCCGCAACCAATCAGAAGGCGAAGGCGGAAACGTTCGGCGGCAACCAATCAGAAGGCGAAGGCGGAAACGTTCGGCCGATACCAATCAGAAGGCGAAAGCAAAAAACGTTCGGTGGCAACCAATCGGAAGGCGAAGGCGGAAACGTTCGGCCGAAACCAATCAGAAGGCGAAGGCAAAAAACGTTCGGCGGCAACCAATCGGAAGGCAAAGGTGGAAACATTCGGCGGCAACCAATCAGAAGGCGAAGGTGGAAACGTTCGGCCGCAACCAATCAGAAGGCGAAGGCGGAAACGTTCGGCGGCAACCAATCAGAAGGCGAAGGCGGAAACGTTCGGCCGATACCAATCAGAAGGCGAAGGCAAAAAACGTTCGGCGGCAACCAATCAGAAGGCAAAGGTGGAAACATTCGGCGGCAACCAATCAGAAGGCGAAGGCGGAAACGTTCGCCGGCAAACAATCGGAAGGCAGAAACCTCCGCTTGAGAGGATTCCAGAGAATGAATTGGAGCGTCAGAGCACTTGGGCCAAATACAGGAAACTAATGTAAGTAGTCAAGTGCAAAGACAGCAAGTGTGGTTATTTGGACACAGCCATTGTTCCCCCTGTGCTAAAAACCTTCCGGGAAGGGATAAGATGCTGAATAAGATCCTCTTTTTGGTACTAAAACTACGTCAAGGTTCTTGTCGGACGTACCTGCACATTGCTCTGCCTCACTAATTCTCTTTAGTTTCGGTTTCTTTGTCTAACTTCTCGGCGAAAGCATCCGCTGTACAGTGGGTGCGACGTCATCGCGTCCGGTGTGATTGCGTGTTCTCAAAAGAACTGACGAGATTGCGTCTTTCCTCATTGAAAATATAATTACCTGAATCGTTGAAATGCTGGATTAAGATCGGTTGGGGGGTCAAATCGAGATCTTTTAACGATTAATCGTGCAGCTCTACCGCAGCTTCCCCTCCGGGCTCCTCAGACGATTCCTTCTGTGCATGCCCTGGCTCCAAACTGATGTTTTTTACGTATCATGTCAGCGCCCATTGTCAGACATTTTACGTTCAATTCATTACAATGGAAGGAAGCGGTGTTGCGTCATCTTTTTTTACAATCTATGTGATAAACCTTTTGTAAAAGACCCTCTACCGAAAGTATATTTATTACGTTGTATAATTGTATGTATATAATTGGCTACACTATATATTATTAATAGTATCACATTTTACTTGAGTAATGCTGTATGTGTAAACTTTGGAAAAGTCTTAAAGCCTAGAAAATGCACTTTTAATTGTGTTTCTATCAGAAAATGAGTTGCTAGTGTTTGTGCAGAATAATCCTGTTATTATACAAATCCATCTCTTCTCCTTTGTGTAAACCGCAACAGTCAAACATCTGTTGGGCATCGCCTATCAATATGATGTCACATTGATTATGCCCCACCCATGACCACTCACAGACTCCTTATCCTTATGAGCGCGTTGTTCAATCTTCTGCCACGGACAAATGTTTTGATGTAATCCAAAGCACATGTGTAAGCGCTTTACCCCCTACTTTACATACGGGGAGGGGAACAGAAACGTTCTTTGCATTTAAAGAAACGCACACAAAAACAAATGGCCATGTTCAACATCGTATAATGAAAGATCTGTGGTGTATTTTAAGCTGAAACTTTAAAGACACATTCTGGTGATATCAGAGACTACTTTTTATATTGCTGAAAATGCCTAGGGTAGGATTTCATGATGGTAAATCTTGTTGCATAGCAGCTTTACAAGAAATACTGCCTTACAAATCCCAGCGAGTGAGATATAAATTATTCTGGAATGTGTGTAGAATGTATTTTTCTCTGAAATTCCTGGAGGCCCCCTGGCGTTCCCCGGACCCCATTTTGAAAACCCATGTTTAAGACTACACTTCTGGGTGTTTGGACTGTTATTAGATGTGTTTTAAACACAAAATTGCTTGCTGGGTATTAAATTTGTGGTTTTAGGACGTCAGATATTCTTTGTTGCAGTTAAGGGTCTTTGTCAGGTATTTTGTTTCATGATGTTTTGTATATTATATTACAGGAACAGGAGCGTTTGCTTCAGGAAAGGCATCAACAGGAGGCTGCAGAGCTGCAGATGATGATCAATAGAATGCATGCAAGCAATTCAAGTAGTGGAGGCGATTGCTGCATCCTCTGATCATAAACCAGACACCCCTGCATTATGTTGTTCTGTTTTTGAATAGTTACATTTATTTTAGGTCAAATATGAGGAGCTTAAACATGCATCTAGACTTGAGCCCTGTCTGGGAAACCACTCCTAAATGTACTGTAGCATTCATAAGACTGGTGAATGCATATCTACTGTTATTGTTTTAATGCTCTGTAGGTTTATGTGGTGATATGGTCCAGCCATTACTTTCATTTAATTATTGAAATATAATTATATTATGTGGGAAAAAAAGCTGTTAACGTTCCACTGATATTTCTGAATATTTGATGATGACTGATGATGGTTATTTAAAAAATAAAATGCAGGGCCACCAAAACAAGTCATTTTGAGAATTTTATTCTGAAATATTTTTAAAGACCCCCTGACCCAAAGAGTCTGTGGTAGTACCACTTTTAAAAATGTCTAGACGATGACTTTTAACTCATTTCTTATTACTGCCTGCCACTGGATTTCAAACTAATGAGGTAATATCTGGTTTTTAATTCATCTGGGAGTGCTGGGGAAAAATATGACTTTGTATTTTTAGAAGAGCTTGACTGCAACCACTAAAAAGCTCAAAAGTGCAACCAAACTATAAAAAATTCACAATGGTTAAACCACCAAACAGGATATTTAACATCAAAATAAAACGAGTTAAATTACAGTCTGTTGAAAGATGAGTTTTTATTGAGTTTGATGGATGTTTTGTTATAATACACTTGTTTGTTGGTTTACCCTGTGAATCATCAGATGAGTGCTTTTCAATATGGCCAGATGAGGGAGCCATATTCATATTAGAAATATATCAGAGCAACATTTTAAGGTCATTGTTGTCGATGTTATAAATACCTGCTTTTCTTTATACAATAAGCTTTACATGCTAAAACAATAAGACATTTCTCTCCTGTCCTGATTCAATAATGAGTTTATTTAGCATGCAGGAAAATGGTCTGAGCTTAGGAACATCTTCAGGTTTCTTTGCTTGTGTCTTAAAGGACAAACTCACAATTTAACCTTCAAATCATGGCTTTGCTTAAAGCGGACGTTTTTCCTGATCCCATTTTTTCAAACTTTAGTGTCAGGTTGCTGTTAGAGCATAAATAATACCTGCAAAATTATAAAAGTCAAAGTTTACTGCCAAGCAATATTTTCTTCAACAGAATCCGCTTTTCAAGTACTACAGAGAATGGCCGGTTTGGACTAGGGTTGCATAACGATTAATCGCGATTAATCTATTGCAGAATAAAGTTTTTTGTTTACATCATGTGTGTGTACTGTGAATAATAACTTTGTATAAATAAATACACACACATGCATGTTTAGGAAATGTTTACATTTGTATATTTATATTTATGTTTATATTATATATAAATAATTATATTTTTTCTTAAAATTATACATGCATGTGTGAATATTTATATATACATAATTGTTAATCACAGGTCACACAAATATGTAAACAAAAACATTTATTCTGCAAAAGATTAATTGTGATTAATCGTTATGCAACCTTGGACTACAAACCGGATATATTCTCAGACCTTATTTTTGATGTAAATGTGAGCTACTAAAGCATATGGTAGTCATATTGCGAGGGACCCGAGTATGCCGTGTTGACTGGCTGTTTAATGTTTATCAAGAAATCCAAGAAAACCGGCATCATTTGTGCAGTTAGGGGTTGTCATAATAGCTAAAACAAACGCAGTAAATCTCTACAAAACATTTGTTTTACCCAAAATCCATGCGCAAGAGCTGAATGTGTATGTGGCGCACATGCACCCATGAAAACCTTTCATAGAAACTGCCAGTAAACAATAAATACAAGAATTGTTCAAAAACAACTAATATTATGCTTATAAAAAATTGCTGGTTTATTTATTCTGCTACGATATCTTATTACAAAAATGCGATTTCAGTACAGAATATATATATATATATGAGATAAACTGGTTATTAGTTCATTTTTATAATAGTTCTTAATGTGTTTGCGCTTACTTTTGTTATGTTTTAAATAGTGATGCACCGATGTATTGGCCGTCGATATTTATCGGCCGATTTTTTATGAATTTGAAACCATCTGCATATCGGCAATAGCACAAGAAACGCCGATACGGATTGTTTATTAATTAACCGCATAAAGGCAATGAGTTGCATGTCTGTTGTTTAATTAAAATGATTTAATGTTCTGGTGTGCACTATACTTAAGCACCGACAGAAAACCTTTTTTGAGCTGGCTCAAATGTCTTGGACAATAAAAGAAACAGACTGCATTTTAGTGGGGGAAAAGAAGTATTTATACTCTGTTTAAAGCAATAGCACTGGCATTATTTATGTTTATTAAAGAAATCCATTATATATAAAAAAAAATGAGTAAATGTTGTTAATAAAAGAAATGCTGAATAGCAAAAACCACCTTTGAAGGTTGTCGAGTTGTCTTCTTATATTTGTTTTAGCTTAATTTGTGCCTCTCTTATTATGTTGGTCAGTTGAATGTTAATTAGATCAAATCCATGTTCAGTAAAAATAATTTGATGCAGAAATAAACTAGCTAATAGACCAACTGTATAGTATTGTATACAAGTGTTTAATATTGGTATCGGCCAGAAGTTGTCTGTTTAAATCTGTATCGGTATTGGCCAAAAAAAAATCCTATCGGTGCATCCCTAGTTTTAAATGAAAAAGCAAATAATTTTAAAATAAGCAGATAATTTTAATAAGCTCATGTCTCCATCTAGTGTGTAAAAAAGAACATTTCATAAAAAGAAAACAATACTGAATAATTGTAATAGTTTAATGTGTTTATTATGGTTTGTTCTAAATAACTTCTAATGTGTTGAACGAGAAAAATACTGCTGCTGATGGACCGCCATAAAAACTCAAACAAGTGCATTTAAAAACTCACACCAGAGGGAAAGTTGTGACATTTTAAACCATCCTAAAAGGATCAAAAACATGAACTCTTGGTCTTTTACAAACACTCGACTGACTTTCCCATTATTGGTATGTCTCTGTGGTTTTATAGTTGTGCATCAAAGACCTGTCACCCCCGAGCAACAACATGAAATGATTGAATATATCTTGTTTTTTTCCTGAATGTATACTCAAAACTTGATAGATGTCAGAGATCTTTGTTCTCAACCCTCAGTTTATCTATTCAATCTACTCCATTTCCACTGATCTGGGATATACTGTAGAGTCTGTTTTTAAGAAAGAGGAGTCACCCAACATATATAAAGCAATGATTCTTGCATAATTAATCTCTTACAACTCAGCCATAAATGGTGCGTAAATAACAAATAAACTGTGATTGATCACTTCACACTAGAATCTTTATTGCTGGATCACTCAAAAATCCTTTTTATCAGGACCGCCCTGAAATGTAAGGACCCCACAGGTGTAGGGGACGCACATAAGGAGGGCCTAACTCGAGAGCACGGAGCTGTCCTGACAGATCTAATCAGCTTGATTTATATTCATGGGTTCCCATAAGGAACGTATTCAAGAAGCAAACCAGTGTTGCGTGACTAATGACAAAAAGATCTTGGAAGAAGTAAACAAATATATAAATTACAAACAATTTTATGTAAGGTTTCGTATGATGAAGGCTGTCTGTATTTTATAGCATTTTTACTGCTGCTATATTTGTATGTGTATATAAGACAAAAATGATCAGTCTAATTAACTGTCTGTGTCTCAAAGTCTCCACAAAGATTAAAAACGCATACACATATATATTTTTCTGTTATGAGTTCTTTTCAGAGTACTATGTTGGCCTATCATCTACTTTAAAAACACTGTAAATCTCATTTGTACTATCATATATTTCAGTGCACTACACAATATGTAAAATAATATTGTGTCACTTCCAGCATAATCTATAATCCTTATACAGCAGAGAAAGGCAGAGCTTATCTCATGGTCACAATGATTGATGCTTTGTCAACAAACACACACACACACACCCCTCCCCAAATAACCCACACTGCATGCCAAATACTTCATAATCTTTTAGCCAAACAAAGAAATCTGTGCATTGTGATTGTTTGTATCCGTGCAGGGCTAGAAACACATAAATCTGCATTCAATTATTAATGCACGCAGGGCTATTTTGTAGTCTCTACTTTAAATATATTTTATTGTTCTTATTATACAGTGAGTATAATGTCTCTGACATGAACATTCCTACATCTAGGTAGAATAATAAAAGGTCATTTACTATTTTATTAGGCTTTACTGATTACTTTGAATTGATAAATGCTGATTAACCTAAACATTTTGAAATTGTACAAATTCAGTGACTAGCCTAACAAAAAAAAAATAGATTAAGAAATATATTTACTGTAGGTGAAACCAGTGTTCGAATTATGTCAAAGTGTGAGGTGCACTTGGGAGTTTACATTTATTTCAGACAGAAATCTTTAGGATTAGTTTATTGTGAAATTGGGACAAATAATGCACATAATAAAGCATAATGTGTCGCTTTGTGGCAGCGCAGCATGAACATTTTAAATTCATGTATTATTTAGATTTTAATAAAAACCAGGGGACCCCCTAATTTATATTTTTGTGCTTTATAGTGGGTCCCTCAATGCTTATGAGGTCCGGGACCATTCCACCCCCCCCCCCCCCCACCCCTAAATTTAAACACTGGGTGAAACATTGCTTTCAGCTTTTCTACTGTATGAAGCAGCTAAAAGAAAGTAAAAGCATCTCTGTCATTGTCTTTGACTTTGGGGATGTTTTGTGCCAATCTGCAATTTCTTTGCTATCTAGACACTGTATATTATGGTGCAATAATGAAGATTTATAGCTCACTGGAAACTTTCAACACATTTTATTGAATGCTGTCACCTTTCTTTTACTGGCCAAAAGTAGAGACAAGATTAATTAGATTAATGACCTGGTGTCTTATTCAACAGAAATGTGATGGGAGTACTCAATTCTGTTTGAATTTAATCAGAAACAACCTTGATGTTAAAGTGAATAAAGCTTTTTAAAATGAAAGTTGGATTAACTTAAAACATACTTTAATTGGTAACACCTAAAAAATAAACACTCACTTTAAGGGAAAAAGCATATTTTTTTAAGGGTTACCAATTGAAGTAATAGATCCTGTGGTTGTGCACTTCAGTAGTAATGCGGAGATCATTGATTCAATTCCTAAGAGCACATATTCATAATAAAAATTTTGCACTGTACCATATGCAGTGTTGGGGAAAGTTACTTTTAATAGTAATGCATTACAGTATTAAGTTACTCCCCAAAAATGTAACTAATTGCGTTACTTAGTTACTTTTCATGGAAAGTAATGATTACGTTACTTTTTGTTACTTTTTCTCGGCTGAGGCTTGATCTCTTTCAGGCCTTGCAGCTGTTTTTTATGATCGCAAAAATGTCAAGGTCTGGCCTGCCATCTCCGTTTCTGACTCAAACTGTTCCCGAATTGAATATATTAAACTGAAAAGTATTACCTTTTTAAAAAGTAACTCAAATACATTTATAAAGTAACGCGTTACTTTACTCGTTACTTCAGAAAAGTAATATTGTTATGTAAAGCAAGTTACTTGTAATGTGTTACCCCCAACACTAACCGCACTGTTTATTTGCAAAAAAAAAAAAACATTTGCCAAATAAACACAATTTTTATTATACAGTTCATAAAATGTATGATGTTTATCAACTTTCACTGAATGTTAAGTATAAAAACCACTTTTAAACAACAATCAAACATACCCCTTGTTTAAAATGAATACACAAGTTTTTACATGGAAATCTACAAACTGAGACGTATTGTATCATAAAAGATTAATTTTTGTCTGTGTTCCCAGCACCAACCGAATGACCGTACAGTTGAGCAGATCTGTAATGTTTACTGTAGACTTTAAACTCACAGTCATGAAAAAGCTGATATCACACCATCAGCACGAGGGTCGTAGTGTTCCTGTAAGAAGCGCAAAATGGTTATCAGTTTAATCCCCATGGGAAAACACACACACACACACACACTTAGGTTAAACTAAGACAACTAGTAAACATAATGTTATAATGTGCCTTTCTCATTTGTTTGCACGTTCTGATCCAGTGAGAGAAAAGCAGGTGACATTAAATCATGTCAGAACAACAACTGGCTGTCTGTTGCTATAGCATCTACACTGTTAATATGATCTTGCTTTATAGCAATCCATCTTGGTCTGTCTTGATACTTTAGTGTAATTCCTCACTTATCTGCCCACAAGTGCAAAGAGGAGCAAGTGAATTGATAAATATTTAATGAATATCCAATGCAAAAGCAATGAAAGACTCAATGTATACTGAAATGAAAAGAGTTCAACAAACTGAGCTCTTAGTTCCTTAAAACCAGTGTCTATATTTTTTATTGTAGACAATGGGGTGGAAAGAAATGGGATTTTATTTTACAATCCAGTAGTAATTTTAACGATGATCTCAATGTGTTCAGTTTTTTTTTTTTCAAATCCACAGTGCACACAAACCACACAATCACTGTTCCTCCTTTCGAATATAAAAACAGTTATGGTGTCCCCCTTCAATTATAGGAGACCTATGGTTTTGTAATATTTCTTTTCTGTTTATTAACTGTGTACCTAAATGTGTAGGGTTTGCATGCTCACACATGTTCATCATTGTCATTTTCAATTGTGGTCAACCTATATGTTTGTTAATGGCCGAGATTAAGTAAGCAGTATGGCCGATTATACGAGGCTGATATAACACAATGTAATTCAAGGAAATGAGAGAAAATTGGTAAAAATAAATAAACGTGTTATGCATAATATTTATAAATATACCCCTTTAACTTCTTACACCCTGAAGCTATTTTGGGGATTTTCGCCTGGATTTGGCCTACCCAATTTCAAAAGCATCCCATACCCACATGCAGAGGTTTACATACAAAAGTTTGGTATCATTTTACAGGTAACCCTTTGAAATTACATAAAACACTGTTAAAAGTGCTCAACATGGTTGTATGTGATATCAGTCCTCTAATAAACACAAAAATAAATAGGCGCTTTTTGATGTTTTTTTCTAAAGTTTTTATTTGAAAGTATATAACTCTGGCCCTGGGTATCTCAGGTCCCTGTAGACAGTTTTGTTTGATTCCAGCAATTGTCAGCTTACAGAGGAAAAAGGAATTTTTTCTCTATCATAATCTATGCAAAAGTTATTTTACTCCAACTGAAGGGAGGAATAATACCCTTTTTGTATACAATTTCTGCCTAAGAACATTTGAAGTGTCCCCATAACCACATACAGTGGAATAAATGCAATTTCTTTATATCATTTTAAAGAAAACCCTTTGAAGTTACACAAAAAGCTGCTGTTTGTGACAAATATTGTTATTTATGTTGTTTTTCATATGATGAAACACCAAATTTTCTTTTTTATGTTGTAAACACTGTCTTTGATAGTGTATAACTCTGGTTCTGGGTGCTCTAGCAGACTGCAGACAGTTCTGGTTGTTACCAGCAGCAGACAGTAAACACCCAAAGAAAGAATGAACTCTTTAGCATGTCGCATTCAAAAGTTATTCTCATTTTACTGAAGGGTGTGAAAATACATTTTTCATATAAATATTAATTTTTTGTTTTGCACATATAATAAATAGCAAGGGATTAATTATGCACACAACCAAAGAAAATGCTGTGAATGGACTCATTGTTTAGAGTAGGACCTAAAATAAAAGATGGTGTATCATTTGTGGCTATATGTGCTATCTGAGGCAGTCCACACTCAAGTTTCACATATGTTTACAAAAGACCATTTTTTACCTTATTATTCATTCAGCAATTGTTGGATATGTGTTGATATTAGAACAAAAATAACACTGTAGCCTTATTCCTGAGAGTGAGAGCTTTCATTTGATATAAGACTTGCCCATGTTTGTCATTTTTGAAAAATATGAAATATGTAAATATTAAATGATATAATAAAATATTGGGGGGGTGATAGTGTAAATTAAGTGTAAATAACTTTCTTACAGTAAAAGATGTGTCAAAGTGATGCATATCTGCAGAAAGTAGAGACTCTAAGCTTTCAAACAGTATCTCATATGTGTTACTGGGGTCCATGACGGAGCATCAAAAATTAAAAGAATATTTTATATTAAGTCAAAATACGAAATTCTGGACCCGGGACAGGGTCCTCAGGGTTGAAGAGGTTAAAGTACATAATTAATGTGGATCTGACATTTCACAAGACTGTTTGAAAAACACTTTGCTGCACACCAGTAACGCACCATATAACATCTTGTTAAAAAGTGAATAATGATTGGTCATTATTGGTCTGTCACTAGCCTTTAGTATCCATACTTTTATAGACTGTCAAAAACAATACAGCTAATTTGAATCAGTTGTATTATTTAGATATTTCAAATGCTAAGTATTGTAAAATGTTAAACAGCTTGTGCATCATATTTGTCTACTGCTCCACCCACTACAAAGATGGACTGCAGCTTAGGGGTGCATTTCCCAAAAGCATCGTTAACTATGGTCATTGTTACCATTGAACTCTATTGGTAACAACAGATCTTGCGACCATAGTTGCTTTCGGGAAATGCAGCTGGCTGCAGTACAAGTCATAAACCCCGCCCTCTCCATGCAAACGAACGGGAGTCAACTTACAATAAAATTTTCTGAAAGATGGTTTTGGTTTTGTTATCACGCTGATATATGTAGGCTACAATTGTACATTTTTGTGATAAGTTTCCTTTTAGCTAGTAATTTGATGCTATAGAAACATGGCGTACCAGTATGATTGACGTAGTTGAAAATGCCCTTATTACTTTTTGCATTGCTAATCAGCATTTCCAAACTAAAAAGGAGAACGAGCCTTAAAGGTGCAATGTGTAATTTTTAGAAGGGTCTTTTGACAGAAATGCAAAATGATATACAAAACTATATTATCAGGGGTGTATAAAGCCCTTTTTATAATGGACCGTTACGTTTTTATTATCTTAGAATGAGATGTTTTTATCCACATACACAGAGGGTCCCCTTACGTGGAAGTCGCCATTTTGTGCCGCCATGTTTCTACAGAAGCCCTTAACGGACAAACTTTTTTACTAAGTTGTCTCCGTCAAAGTTTTTCCGGTGGCGACTACCATAGCTTCTCAATGCTTTTCAAAACCGAGGGGTGAGCAGTGGACTGAGCCGTTGGTTGTAATTCACAACCTCACCACTGGATGTCGCTAAAATTTACACACTGCACCTTTAAAGGAGCAGTTTGAACATTTTTTAACTCGTGGTGATTCAGACGTCTTTTCCAGCTATTGCAGATCAAAGCATTAGCTCTTCCCACCACATACACTCTTTCTCTCTTTCACAAATCCCTCTTTTCACTATGCTCCAATTTCAGGAGCAGAATTCCCACTTCCTGAAAAAGCATGCGTGTGTGTGTGCCTGCACATCTGTGTCTGGGAGACTGCTTGGAGTGTTGTGGTTGAGCATGAGCATCTAAAGCAATTGCATTTGATTAAATGGAGCATGATTGACATTCATTCAGGAGTCAATCAGGCAGCTAACTGTAATGACATATTTGTGTGTATGTGGCACTGTTTCTCTTCATTGCCGTTCCATTTTTCTGTTGTTGCAAATATACTGTAGTGTAGAGCATTTCAAATTATTCCAACAAAATCTAATTATTACCTTGCTCGGTTTATATACAAACTCTTCCAGTCCATCACTGAAATGTATTACATATACTGTCTGCGTATGACGATATTCTACAGATATTTACCAATCTATTCTGTTATATGTTTTCTGTACCCTCTCACTACTACTGTAATCCATTGCATCTTTCCTAGACTAGCATGCATGCACCTGTTCTAGAGATCCAGGTATGGTGTGACGAGACTCTCCTTCAAAAATAACAACCTTATAGTTCATTTGTTCAAGCACGTTATTTCGACGTCAAGGTTCGTGTAAAGGATTAAGTGTCTTAGTGGCCAATATCTTATAAAACCTGTGGTCACATTTAATTATTTTTTTTTGCTTATACATCAGATCAGATGCTTTTCATTTTTCAGCGTTTCATAAACATTTCGGGTTTAAAACATATTTTGGAGCATCTTACTCCACCCTTACCCTAAACCCAACAAGTTCTCAACAACATAAAACACAACACCCAAACACGTGTATTTATTGTATAACTTGACTAAAAAAACAACAACAACATTATAAACGTATTACAAACTATTTGTGTAGCAAACTTTGCCAACTGAAGCCATACAATCACTTTATATGAAAAATCCCTGAAAGTAACACGCACACAGTCAGATATTATTTAAACATAAACCGTAACATAAGAACATGACACAGTTGTTTACGGCGGCCAATGGCGCTTCACATTCTTAGCTGGCGTAATGAAGCAATTGTTCATGAGACATATGAGAGCTAATGCTATTTCGCAAACAAAGATGAAGTATCATCACTTCTTCTGGACGCAGTTTTTGAACCAGTGTATCTGTCATTCATCTGTCATCATTGTATAACTAAAACAAACACTGATCACCATAATGGCGACTTTAAATGAAACAACCAACATCTAAACCTAAGTTAAAAAATAACTCAAGTAAATGTAAAATGCAATTTTAGGTTTCAAACAGAGATGGTGATAGAGAGGATAAAGTTACAGATTGCAGCTTTTAACTCTTCTTCAGTGTTATTTTTTAATTCTATGTACGATTGGGACAATATATACACCCAGCAGTGTTCATTTAACTCTGGGGATTTTGTTGTGTATTTTTGGAGGCTAACCTGGAAGTTAGCAGGTTGACAGGTTAACACGTAAACGTTTTGTCCAACAAGTTAGTCTTCACAGACGAACACAACTTTTATGATTATTTAAAATTCATCTTTTATATTTCTAGTAAACACATTTACATTTCATTAGTTGGAGAAAGCATGTAAGTGTCTTTAACTTACAGAGCTTTTTCACCTCAAGTATGGGAAAAATGTATGGGCTTATTTTTTTGAAGGACCCAATATTGTGATAACTTCCGTGGTTGGCCTACAAAAGTACGGTATCCCTCTGTGGCACTCTATTAATCCTGGTGGTTATATTGAAAATTCCAATAGCAAAAGAATACAAAACTTTTGTTAAACAGAAGGATACATTTTTTTTTTTGTGATAATCCAAAGCCGGGAAAAATGAATGGGCTTTTTAGTGAAGGGAACCAATGTGCCGCAAACTTCCAGAAATGGCCTACAAAAATACATTATCCCTGCAGCAGCCTATTCTATTCGCAACACTTCAATTTCTCTATTGGGTGTTATTCCTGGCGAAATGAAAAATATGAATATAATTATAGAATATAAATCAAAACCAGTTTAGCCAACTGAATGCCACAGAACTAAATTAAATTATTCATTTTTTCATTTTCATAGAGGTAATTCATCTTCCCTGTCAAATAAAAAACATGAAAATTGCAGCTAGTGTCACCAGTGATGATATGTTTCATTGTGTATGTGATGTGTTATTCAGAGGGTGATGTTTTAGAAAATGTAATTTCTAGTCTTCAGTATGTATGTCTACATCACTCCTTCATTTTCTCAGCAACTGGTGTGTGTGAATATAGCTTGTGAGTGAACTACATCACTCATACATACACAATAAACCACAGTTCAACAGTGTAGTGACACAAAACATGACCTGAATATCAGGACTGTGATATGTAGGTCAGAGTGGCATACGGTGAGCTCATGACTATGCAGTGCCTCATTATGAATGCAGATCACATAATGCAGAGGCAACTCTCATCTGATATACTCACAATACATTCTGTGGCATTGCCTGCTGCTGATGGGGCACTAATTCAGTAAACCCTATGGGTCGTGTTAAGGGAATGACCGATAGTGTCGTATGAGGCGGAGGAGAGGTTCCATAAACCAGTCTGTGTTGTCATGACAACATATTCCTGCTGCTCTGACGGATCACATGAAATTTCCACCTCCACGTCTGGCAAAAACAATATGCACTTTTATTTTATGGGTGCCAAACAAGAAAGGTTGAAGGTTGAACACTGTTTCTGAATCTATTAGCATTAGCATTTTAATGTGCCTAGTGCCTTAACATCGCACCACTTGTAAATGTGTGAATGATACACTAACCTTTCAACACAACGTTTCAAATATTAAGAGGTACTTTAATCTGTCATTAAAACCTGCAGAGAGAAGCTTTAAAGTGTTTCTCTCATAAATCTACTTATAAAAGCTACGGCAGTGCTGTCAGCTGAAATCCCACAGGATTAACTCCTGTCACCCACCGCATAAAGGTTTGATACAGGCCATGACTGTGAGAAGGTGTAACAGGTAAGGACAAGAACAAACTATTATACGCTGTTCACAAGCCCTCAAAAGTTTGTTATGTAAGGCTTTTGACCGTTCTCATCTGTCACATTACAGCTGCAATCTGTAACGGAGGAAAGAGACACAGTGTTATCGCAGATTTAACATACTGCTGTTACAATAATATATTATATATTTATATGTAATGTAATATATAGAATATAATGCTTATAGAACTAAAAGGATCAGTGATGCACGGGTTGATCTAAAATGAGGGTTACGAGTCATCCAAAATCTTTTTTGCGGTCCGAATGGCAAGCGGGTTAGTTGAAAACAGTGGCGGCCGGTTACTTCTTTTTTCGAGGGCACACAATGCGAAGTTTGTAACAACATGTATGTAGCCTGTCATGTGTGTGGTTCCTTTTTTCAAAATATGTGTTCTGCGCTTTGAGAGATCCTGTGTGCATCACGTGTCTTGTCAAAATAAGTGCCTGCTGCAGACGCATCTAAAGGGTTTATGATAAAAGAGACGCTCGCATTTGCTAGATAATCACATAATCTCATGTGTAATCAGAGTTTACTGTTAAGGTAGTGTCTTGCATGTATTTTGTGAATGTGAGCGTCTCTTTAATCATAAACGGTTTTGACGCGTGTGCAGCAGGCCCTTATTTTGACAAAACACGTGATGCACACAGGATCTCTCGAGGCGCCGAACAAATATTTTGAAAAAAGGAACCACACACATGACACTCTGAACACTTATTTTGAATTAGCGCCCCTCGGATGAGCAGTCACGAGCCGCCACTGGCTGAAAACTTTGGTGGGGTGCGAGATGTTTATACATTGACCCGCGCATTACTGAAAAGAATAATCTGATAATTTACTCACCCCCATGTCATCCAAGATGCTTGTCTTTCTTTGTTCAGAAGAAGAAATTACGTATTTACAGGAAAACATTCCAGGATTTTTCTCCATAAAGTGGACTTTATTGGACTTCAACAGTTTAGTTTCAACACAGCTTCAAAGGGCTCTAAACAATCCCAACCGAGGCATAAAGGTCTTATCTAGCAAAACGATCATCATTGTCACCAAAAAAAGGACTTTTAAACCACAAATACTCACATATTATGTAATCACGTTAAAAGGTCACTCATTAGTACCCCTCCAGTGTTGACAAGTGTAAAGAAAGAGGACCGTTCAGATGTAGTTGTGTTTGATGATACCAGTTAATGTCTTTGTGTCAGTTTATTGTTTAAAATGGTCTGCAAACTGTGTTTCACATATGTAACGCGTGACCTTTCGACATGATTACATAATACGCAAGGTTGAGCTGGTGCGTCACACGGCTAGTGCAAGACGAGAGGTTGTGATTAAAAAGTACTTTTTTTGCTTAAATGATGATTGTTTTGCTAGATACTGTACAGTAAGACCCTTGCCTTGGTTGGGATTGTTTAGAGCAGGGGTTTTCAAACCTGTCCTGGAGGACCACTAGTACTGCCCGATCAGGGGTGTCTAATGAGAGAGACATGCAAAATGTGCTGTACTAGTGGTCCTCCAGGACAGGTTTGAAATCCCCTGGTTTAGAGCCCTTTAAATCATTAAATGTTGTGCATGATTTTAGAATGAATGTCAAAAAATAAAACAATAAGCCCCGCGAAGCAGTGGGTTACCAGTGCATTTTATAACAGCTAAGAGGGTTAGATCTGCTTCACGTTTTGCCTAACAACGCCCCTTAGCTGTTATAAAATAGACTGTAACACCACTGCTTCGCGGGGCTTATTGCTTTTATAAAACAGTTACTTCACATGCATAGCAGATTTTCATAAAATGAAACGCAGCAAATAAGTTGTAATTATATTATATTTGTACAAATATTAATCTTCCACCAAACAAAGTAGTTCCTCAGAATCAAGTGTGGCTGCAACACAGACGCAGCAAAGACACAATGAAAATATGATTAAAGACTGTGATGTTTATTTTCATAAATCAACACTCATCTAATGTATTAATATTAACATTTATATCGTGCAACTTTTGGAGTGTGGATCAAATATGTTTGGAAGCATGCTTAACTCTTTCCCCGTTAGCTTTAAAAAAAAAAGTTGCCAGCCAGCGCCAGCATCTCTTATGATTTTCACAAAGTGTAATCCAAAGTGTAATGAGTGAGAGTAAAGACCTAATTACCTGTAAAGTGTATTCTGTGCCCACAGCTACGAACCTTCAGTAGGAGAAAAGTGAAGATCAGGTTGCCTGTGAATTACTTACCCTTGTGCACGGTTACGGGTTGCTAGACAGCAAACGACGCCCAGGAAGGTGGAGTCTAAGGCGCCCTTGCAGGAAGACATCAGACGATCGAGTCTATGATCAGACAGTTCTACCAAATAAAGTGACAGGTAGCCACTTTCACCGAATCCAAAATTGATCGTATCTCTCTCTTTTAATTCTGCCTCCAGGAGAAGAGGAGGCCGCCACGGGTTCAAGAGACAAGGCAAAGGAGCCTCGTTCCACTGTCTTTTCCCTTCCCAATAGTATTTTAAGTCATTTAAATAAAGTTTCATTTTAATTATATTTACGCTCTGTGTGCCTGGTCATTGGGGTGGCTTTGGGACCTCCTTGAGGTGGAAACTAGGAAGGGGCGTGACCTGTTACATCTGAGGTTCGCTCCGACCTGTGACAAATGTTTGTTTTGGTCCCCAATATTGGACATATGATCAGCTTGTACTGTGTATTTTTGTCTGTCAGTGCCAATAGCCATCAAATAGGCAATGACCAGGTACCTGAATTATCAAACTGTTTCTATGGTTACTGTAGTCAACTAGATGTTATAAAAACAGGTAAGGTTTCTTGAAAGTGGTAGCACAGCTTAGATATGGTTATGGTGCTTGAACCGTGGTACTGCCCAGGACTTGGGTGCAGACAACCAGCCATTTGGTTTCTATGGTTACCATAAATCAGCTGGTTTAACATTGACCAAAAGAGATTATTGCTCATATAGGCATCTGCATATTTGGAGAAAATTACTTCACAACTTTGTTGTTCATTTCTGGGTGTGTTTTTTTCATGTTGGAAGTTTAGGAAATGAACTCTTAAATATAAAGTAAAGTATGTAGAACATAAGCACACTTTTATATAATCTTAAAATATCTTGTAAATGTTGGCATATTGTTCTTACTGTCAGAAAAAAAAGGTTTAAATCTGTAAAATTTCTGTTGCTGGGTGGTACCACTCTAAAAACAAACTGTGCTAAATAGCAATAAAAGTGGCTCACTGGCTCGTAATCATAGGGAAACCATTTTAAGTGCCATAATATAGTACCTGTGTAGAACCAAATTGTGCTATTTAGAACCATTTCTGGTGCTAGAGTGGTGCTATATCATAACCGAATGGTTCTTCATAGGAGCTTTTATTGCTGTTTAGCACTCATTTTATATAATGTAAGGTTCTGGGCCCGGTTCCCCAAAACGTTCTTATCGCTAAGTAGTTCTTAACCTATTCCTTAACCTCTCTCTTAACTCTATGGCACGATTCCCAAAACGTTCGTACGCTAAGTATATCTTCTGTAAGTCACACTTTCGTAAGGTTGGTCTGGACCATTCGTAAGCTCTCTCTTAGCGTTGTTTGAGCGCAAAACGCTATCGCCGCAGTCTTTAGAAATCACCGCAGCGCAGTACAAGTCAAACTATGATATGCTGACAATGATTTTATGTTATGGACATTTTTAAGACTTATAATAAAATATGTTTGCAATGGATACAGGACTATTGATGCAGTTGACTTTATTTGGTATCAGAACTAATGAATCAAAGACGGCGCCGGTGTTTGTTCCTCATTGAAGTCTGTTCCCTCTATGTTTATAGCGTTTTCATCACGTTACATTTATAATTTATTTAGAAAGATTAAAGATTTCAATTGGTTATACTAAAAAGCAATAATATCATGTATTCTATTATACAATTTATTAAATATTTCATATTTGACCGTTTTATGTCTTTGAACATATAGCCTTTCATTTTCTTTTCTTTTTTTCTCTACTGTTTGTTTTAAAACTGTTATGTTTCCAAACATAATAAATATAGATTATACATATAATATGATTCATACTGCAAAAATAATTGACTTACAATCAAGAACAGTCAAGATACATTACATAAATGCACACATATACATCTCAGTAGCCATTAAAACTTTCAATGTATATAAAGAATAAACGTATAATGTGATAAAAATGCTATAAAAACACTACACTAAAGGGAAACATAACAGACTTCCACACAACACCGGCCGCGTAACTGTTTAATCCATGCCAATTTTTTTATTCGTCAACCCTTAAACCTTTTGACATTTTGCCTGACGTGGCTAAATAAAAAAAACGCCTTCCAAGACAACTCATTATGGAGCTGCTAGATCTTCTCAGACCATATTCTCTATCTAACTAGGTTGCTTTTTATTGAAAACATTAATGGTAAGCAATAGCCTACCGCATTAAACAGAAATACTGCAATCAATTCTGATTGTTAAGTACCTTAACAGTCGTATAAAAGTGTATTACATATTTTTTTTAAGTCAAAACCCATGTCAAGAAGCGGCACAAGTGGTGATCGATTGCAAATAATTCAGCACCTTCACTTGGGACAGCGCCATTGTACGTCGTTCTTAGAGGCAGCGTGTTAAGAAGCTTCTTAAGAGACACTTCGGGGAACACACTTAGGAACATCAACAACTTTGGTAAGATATATCTTTTTGAGTCTTCTTAGCACGCTAAGAGTGAACGTTATCGGGGAACCGGGCCCTGTTTGATATCTTTACAGGTCAACTAAACATAATACAATGTTGAACGTTTTTGGGTACATTACTGTACCTTTGTACATTTAAAGGTACAGTTAACAGGGAACTTACCCCTCAAATTTAAGTGATACAAAATTGTTACTTAAGCTACACAATAGTTTTTTATGGTATAATATTGTACCCCAAAAGTTTGAAGTTCAAGTTTGAAGTTTATTAATTTATAGAGCACATTTATATACAAGTGATGTACAGGAATGCATAAAAGATAGAGATAAGAAACATAATAATCGTTATAATAATATTAATACAATTGAAAGATAAAAGAAACTTAAACTAAATATATTAAAAGCCAGAGATTTAAAGGTTTTAAGAGCAGTTTAGCATGGAGCTATTCTAATGTGGACCGGAAAGCTGTTGAATAATTTAGGGCTTTCAATGGCAAAGGCTTTGTCCCCTCTGTTTATTAGATGCGATCTGGGTACCAGAAAGAGATTTTGATCTCCAGATCTCAATGTACGTGATGGGCTATGGGTGAAGAAGTTTAGACAGACAAAGAGGTGCTTTGTTATTTGGATTTATAGACAAAAAGGAGAATTTTGAAGTTGATGCAGAAATGAACAGGAAGCTAGTGCATGTCATGGAGGTGACATGATCAAATTTGCACTGTCCTTTAAGGAATTTAGCAGCGGTATTTTGGATTCATTGAAGACGTGCAACTAATTAATTTGAAATGCCACAGTAGAGGGAATTACAGTAATCTAAGCGAGATGCAATAAAAGCATGGCGATCTCCAACGTTTTCTCAGATATAAATGGCTTGATCTTGGCGGGGAGACGTGGAAGTTGGTGCCTACCACAGCATTGATCAGTTTTTCCATTTTTAAGTTACTATCAAGAAACATAATATTCTACCAAAAAAAAAAAAAACATTTCAATGTGTTGTATAAAAGTACAAAAATTAACCTTTGAGGGTACCACCCCAGTGAGAGAAAAAAATAAAAAATTATTATTTATTTTTTACCTTTTATTTTGACACTGTGTGGATTTAATCTGGTTTTACACTTTACAGCAAAAAAAAAAAAACATTGAAAAACTATTTTCTGGGGTGTACTGTATCTTATTATAGCTGCTTTTCTGCTGACATGTTTGTAATTCTTTCCTCAATCCAAAGCAACACATTTTCATACATACTTGACACATTGTTCCCTTCTGACATAATTCTTCTGACACACTTCCCCTTGGACATAATAACGCAGAGAAAAATTGTAAACTGTGACACACTACTGTACCAAGTCTGACATTTTCAATGTGACCTCTCCATAGACATGTGTTGCGGCTCTATTGCAGTGACTGGAGAAATGACGTGGAGCATATGTCTGTATTTACGCTAGGCTCAATACTGTCCTTAATGTAGGCTACTATCCATCTAAACTGAGAAATACATTAAGGATTGAGGGGATGATTTCAGAGGTGTGGTCATCAGAGACGTATATCTCATCCAGTGTGTCCCTGCTGTTACCCAGCAGCTTTGACATATGAGTGATCTGGAATAGATGCACACACTTGGTTCCAAATAGTTGGATGTCCATATATGTGGACATGATTTTTTTATGTTTGCACCATAATACTTAATTCTGTGTAACTGGGACCTGTTGTACACAAACGTAAACAATTACACTGCTTCATGTTCTTAGAAAACAATTTGTTATTATATTTATTGGTTTCTTTCTTTGGGAAGCTGAACAAGCTTAAAATTTCCCTCACAACCAACAACACATCTCTTTGAAGATGTTGGTTGGTGTGTGCATGCGCTATTCCATTTGAAGTGCCCATATAAGGACTTCCACTGTACTTCTAGCACTGCTAACGCAAAAAGAAAAACTTTCAGAAACTTGTACAAACCCAAAGTGCATTTGGCACAGAAATACTTAGTCATACGTCCAAATGGTTATTTGAATCTTTGCCCAGTTTAGCATTAGGAATCCAACTTTAAATGTGTTATAAAGTCAGAATCAAAAAGATGGACGTAGTGTCTGTGACGTCACCCATACGTTTTTAAAGATCGTTTTTTAAGCTTAATGTAGGCAAGCATCTTGCTCGCATCACTTACGGATATACGAAAATGAGTAAAGAGGGGGGACGTGAGTGAAGCTGACGTGGCTGGTTGCTGAAACCACGCCCCCCTAGCTTGACTCTAGTGACAGCAGTGGCTGTTCAACCGTCACTCAAGTGGCCACGCCCTTAATTATGCAGAACTTTAAGGCTTAATATAATTATTTTAACCCTAACAGTTGTCATGAAGGGCAAAATTAGCAATAAAGACTAAGAACAATTTTGTACCAGGCTGTAAACATATTATTTTCTGCTGTAAAGTTGGGCATTTTAACATGAGGTTCTACGGGAATTGACTGCCTTTTGGAGCCTCTAATGGCCAGTCGATGAATTGCAGCTTTCGTAAAGGCTTCTTCAGAGAGATCAGAAGTTTGCCCCTTGATCAGAATGCCCCCCAAACATATCAAGATCAAACACAGGGAGTTAACCTTAGCCTTTTTTTCTGCATAAATCAATGTGTGTAATAGTCAAGTGGTTAGCAAATAAACAATTCAAAATATGATCAACAAACAGCTGTCGTGATCATACAGTACATTTCATTTTTTATATAAAATGAAGTTTAAGATTCTATGCAATGAACAAAACCAAAATGCTTTTCATTGTAGTGTATAACTATATTCAAAATATTTTGTGACAGAATGCATAACCAGGATAGCATCATAAGTTTGTGATTGCAGTGCCCTGATGTGAATTGGGGCTTAAGGAGTAATTCTGGCAACAATAGAGAAACAGCATTTGCAAGAAGCCCAAGTCAAGGGTCAGTTCCTTTCCATCAGTGACAATTTCACAGTGCAGATGAGGCTGAATAGGCTCGGATCAATCAGATGAGCGACACAAGAGCCAAAAAGAGGAAATTGCTTTTTTCTTTGTCGTTTAGATGCAATTATTACTCAAGTTGACTGAAATGGTCCACGTGGGTCTCAATGAACTTTTCTGGATCTCCCTGTAGGAAGCGTAGGATTTTATTAAGCTCTCATTAATCATTTGAATTTGGCATCCTTTTAATATCTACACCGGATTTGTTGCCATTCACAATCAAATTGTCATTTAGCTTGTTTTTTTGCCAGTTGCTGTCAGGCCTGTACTGGAGATCTGTTTCATTAAAGTGTTTTGTCAGATAGCTGTACATGAATAAGACTTCTAAAACTAAATATGGTTTATTATCATTTCAAAAATGTATGTTGGTTAAAAATTATGGCATGAATATCATACATTTAAGACAGATTTTTTCATATTCACAAAATTATTTGTTGTCTAAAATAATATTTTTATAGAAATATATTTTTTATAGAAATTACTGTCATGGTTAAAATATCTAAAATAAAACAAATATCTAACTTTTAATGAAATAATGACTTGAATATACATAAAACTTATTTTCTTTTGGGAAATGGAGTCTGGAGGGCGATGGCTGGGAAAAACATGGAGAAACAGGGAAACACAAAATGGGAATGTTACAATTACATATCTATATATTTTTTTAAAGTTTATGAAATAAACTATTATTAGCTATTTCTATCAGAATTTCAAAACTAACTTAGTACTGCAGATTATTATGAAAGGGTTAGGTCCATATGCGGAAAACACAGACATCATTTTTTAAGATAATAGACAACAAGTATCTCTACCGTCTGGATTATTACACAATAACCATAAAAAAGTCATAAAAAGTAAAATGTGTGAGTGGGTAAAGGGGTGGTGGGTAAATTTTAAAATCACATGATGAAAGTAAGAATACCACCAATATTTTTGCTAACAGTACAATTTACTACTACTACAATTTACAACTACAAGTTATTAGAGCTATACTGTAATGGTTGAGACTTACATTCTTCCAGCAATTCAATTTCAGAGACGGCTGACTAATTATTGTGCTCTCATTGACCCCACTGATCCCTTTTATTTAAATAACATGGTACACGATGCCATTAACAAACCATCTAAATGGTTCTGTAAAGCACCTTTAACATCTGAAGAACCTTTCTGTTTTACAAAATGTTAAAAAAGTAAAAAGGGTCATTGGACCTACCTTTAATAAGGACAATTTGTAAATCTCAACTCATATATATTTTTTTTACCCTGGACAATAATATCAAATGTTAGAATTGTAGTAAATAAACAGTCCCAATTCTCTAGAGGACATTGCATGTAGGCTACTATCACCAAACTGCAAAAAAAAAAAAAAAAATGTGTTAGATATTTATACTGAAACACAAAATTATTAAGTATTCTTAAAAAATACATTTACTTGATAAGCAAGGTGGGGTCTTGTTTACTGAAATTATCAACATCAAAGAGGTTTATACTAAAAACAAGTCAAAATATCTGCCAATTGTTTTAAGAAAAATAAACTTAAATTTAGTTTATTAAATTAAGTTGAAACTGGAATTAAGTTTACTTTTCTACCCCATTGGCAGATAGACTATTATTTACTTTTTAAAGCATAAACTTCATGATTTTCATAAATTATTTCAGTTAGCAATACTTAAAATCCACTTAAGCCACTTAAGTAAATGTATCTCAATTTTAGAGTTCTTAGATATTTATACTGGAAAACAAGACAAAAATACTAAGTAAGACATTCATTTTTTTGCAGTGCAATCAATTGGATCACTTTTAAATCCACACACCAAAAAATACTTTCTTTCTTGTCTTGTCTTGTAATTTTGTCTTGTTTTCAGTACAAATATCTATTTTAAAAAAAAAATCAAGATGTATTTTTGATTTGCAAAATGATCTAAGAAAATAAGTATAGTTTTAGACAAAAAAATATTCAATTTAAGTGAATTTGAGCTTAAAACAAGTTTAAAAAAAACATCCATCTGCCAATGGGTTAAGCATATTTTTTTGATTTTTTTATTGAATTAAGTGTTGTAATTCATTTAAATTTGTTTGTTTTTTGTCTAAAAACTAGACTTATTTTCTTAGGTAATTGTGCTCATTACGAAAATGCTACTTAATTTAGAAATGTTAAGATATTTGTACTGAAACAAGACAAAATACTTAGAAAGTCTTTTTGTTTTGCAGTGTAGGATTTTTTGTTCAATACAATAATATAATAGTCTAGTACATAAACCAGTGTGTTGTAATGATTTTAATGACACTAATGTAAAAAATGAGATCGTCCCAACAAGTCCACAAGTTAATTAAGTCTTCCTTTGTTTGCTCACGAGAAAGACAAATTAATAAAAAAGTGGAAAATATAGAATAAGAAACCTGTATGCAATAAAAAAGCAATTGACAATAAAATCAGATTTTCACAACTTCGTCACTTAAAGGTTCACAAATTTGAAAATAATATTAACAGAAAGATATCCGGGCCATATTGGGTCTTTAAACTGAGTGGGCATCTGATTCATGTAAGAGTGGGCATCTGATTCCCCTTTATTTCACTTAATCCCCTCCCATCCCCCTTCAGTCATCTCCGCATTATCCTCTGTGCATTTGAATTATTTTGTCACGGGGGTCTCTCTCTCTCTCTCTCTCTCTCTCTCTCTCTCTCTCTCTCTCTCTCCTCCCGCCCCCTCGCCTCACATTTTTTGCCCTGAAAAGAAACATTTCATTTCTGTTTATCGTCTGCTTGTGTCGGGTGTTTGTGGACTCATGTTGATGCACAGAGATTGAAACTGAGCAACTTTCACACACTGACACTTCAGTCTGCAATTCACCTTCACGTGTACTGAGAGAAAAAATTATGGATTTACCTCTGAATTTGACCATGAACGCTACCGGGACATCGATCATGTGTGGGATAACATTACACTGGAAGTAATATCGATGTATGGCCGTTAACAAGGTGAGTTGCTATGCAACGTGATGTTTGCAGTTACAGGTGCGCGCGATATTAAATATAAAATCCAACCGTTTCTCGGATTGTGACTCATGAATTTTACCTCAGACATTGAGTAAGCAGATCTGTTTGGATTTATTTGTCAGTTACGTTAAAACGATTCATGAGTCATTTGGCATGGATCAATTTAATCGGATTTCACGGAAAACTCTCGATTTCAACGATGATTTAATTAAACGGAGAATGTCACGTTGGGCATCCGATGTGTTGTGAGTTCACTGCCCTCATAGTCTCAAATTTGTATTTCGTTTTCTATAACATTCAAACCACATCATGTTTTAGGAGGAATTAAGTGACTTTGCGTTGTTAATAAGGGTAAGTTGATGATATATGTGTTGTTTTAATTTATCCAATTGGAAACGTTATTTTATGGTAAGTAGTGCCTGAAATCAGTTAGCAACGTTCTGTATAAGTTTTTGTTATACGCTTAAACAAATGCGTTGTATAGATATTTGCATAGAAAACGTTGTAGAAACGTTGTAAGTTTCAACCAATAGGATAAAATAAGAAGCGGTAGGAGGCCGGTGCTTGCTGCTGGCACCCATTCATTTTTATTCATCCTATAACCGTGCACTGTATAAAATAATTATTTGTGGCGAAAATGAACCAAAACCCTCAAATGATCATCTGGGATGTCTATAATCTGCATGTCTGGCTATGTATTCAACATTCAGCTGTATGCTGGACCCTGGTTTAAGGGTTGGGGGTTGGGATGTGGATATCTTGGCTACTATCAGACTCACCTCATGAAAATAAATGAGCTACATCTGAAATTGCATTTTAGAGCATTGGTTCAGCTGACGCTTATTTAATTAGACCACAAGTAGATAAGGCCATGTGATGCTTTATGCTTGTATAACATTAAATAATAAATACAAGTAATAAATTAACTACACTAATTGCAGTAACATTTTACAATGCTTATCGAATCAGTTTATAACCATTTAAACACTCAACACCCAAATCAGGCGTTCCTGTATTGCTCAGTGCTAGAGCATTGCACGGGCAACACAAAAGGTCATGGGTTTGAGCCCAGGCAACCACACAAACTGATAAAAAATGCCACCATAAGTTGCTTTGAACCAGTGCAAGTCAAATTAAATCATTTGTATGACGAATTTTACATAATGATCTAACTCAAAATTGTTTATATGTAATTGTATTACATATGGGAATTGTACAGTGAATTAAAAGGTGCAACTGTTTCATTGATTCATTATTATTAAACACTGCTGATTCTGATTAAGTTTATTAATTATATATGAAGATGTACTAGTACTGACTTAACTGGGTGTGAAGATCAGGCTATGCAAGTGAAATTAGAATTGGAGTTATTGTCTTGAGGAGGCTAATAAGATTTTGGGTAGGTAATCCATGAATTAAAGGCGGGGTGCATGATCTCTGAAAGGCTAATGTTTACATTTGAAATTACCTAAACAAACCCCAATAGAACCTGGACTATCTTTTGATAGACCCGCCCCTAAGGCTGGACAATAATTAAATATCAATATATTTTGCGGTATATATTTTTTCAATAACGGTGATATGGTTTCTAAACACATTTCCGATATTTCAATATACATTACAGCGCCCAGTGGCCGTTTGCATGTAAAAAGGTGTGTGAAACGCGGATCAAGGCACTTCTTCCTTCCAAAGCGTCCTCCAGCATGTTTCATAGCTAAGCAACCAAGCACCACTTTCCGGGACAGTGCGGGAAAACGTAATGCCTGATCGGATTTAAATTGCTCATCTGTACCTCGTGTGAAATCATTGTTATTATGCGATCGATTACTCTGGTTGGGCTTTAGAGTGTTTGCCCAGAGAAGAGCTGTCACTCAGAAGTACGAGAAGGAGGGGCGGAGTTAGTTTGTGTCAAGTCAGAGCTTCTAATGATGACACCATATAGGGCAGGAGAAAGGGAGATGTAATGCAACACAAACTATGGATGAGAAAAATTGGCTTAAGCCATCAGGTGCCAATGTTAGAAAAGGGGAAAGATGAGAAGATGCAAAAGATAAAAGTATGCAGCTATGACACTCGTCTCATTGTGAGTATAATATTTGTACTTATTGTATTATAGTATCTCGTCGCATCCGATGAAAACCATGTATGTCCATTTTGCCGATTTTGGGAATTTTCAACGGATTGAATGTACAGGTTCATTTCCATATACAGTATGCTTCACATATCTAAATGGCCAATGAAAAGTCAGGGCTCCAGCATTTTGCCACCAAAATTTGAGAGTGTGACACTAAATTTTACGTCCAGTCGCACATGTGCGACCAGTAAATTTGACCTTTTCTTTGTGATGTGACACTGAATTTAAAACAGCACATTGTACTTTCTGCATCTATCATCAAAGTATTTTTTAGTAATACAGTGTATAACTTAGTAGAAATGTGAATATTTGGTTAGCATGTTGGTTTACGGTGTGTGCCCCTAAATTTTCTGGTTGCACCCCTTAAATTTTCAGTTGGGGGCCACTGCTCCTAGTGAAAAAAGTTAGTCTGGAGCCCTGAAAGTTGTGAAATCATGTCATCTGATTTTTATGTATATCCATTTGGTGTTAAAGCTGTTAATCACGCCGCGTATTTCAATTCAATTCAATTCAATTTTATTTATATAGCGCTTTACACAATTTGTGATTGTTTCAAAGCAGCTTTACAATAATAGAAGCAGTGGAAAGCATAGAAAAACGACAGATAGCACAACATAATACACGATAGCAGCTAAATTTGCTGCGGCTATGAATCAACATTATAAGCGTGCGTATTGCTAATGTAACGTAAAGAAGAGGGTGCTAAGTTAAGCCCAAGAAGGCTGCGTATCTCCTGCCCGGTGGAAGCATCTCGCAGGTCTCGTGAAGTTTCATCGAAGCTCAGCACTGGAGTGTATTGATTCATTGTCCCTTCATAGTTTGCAAGAGACATTTAATAAATTTATAGTTAATATATAAACTAAGCATATTTAATAAACTAAGACGTGGGCTATTTAATAAACTGAGCGTATTCATCTGTCAATATGAAACGCGACTTGGCCATTCTAATTAATGATCGGAAGAACGTGTATCGACCACCGTTACTGTAATATATGCATGTATGTCCATTTAAACTCAATTTTGGTCAAATGTGGATTATATCATTACACTGGCAAGAATATGGTTACATGTAAAGATGCCGTACCAAGTATGACAACGCTACATTCAACTGCTTTTGAAAAACTGTGTTTTTTTCACTTCCTGAAAAGTAACCGTTTTGGACATACGAGTTTCTACGGGCAGCGATTCTAATATATCATTATGTAGCTTGCTATGCAATTAAAAATAGAACTTTAATATACATTTTTCTGTCCAACTATCTGATGTAATAAGTAGCTTACTACCATTCAAAAGCTTTAGAGTCACTTTCACTTAGCCTATTTATTAATATTTTTCCACATATTACTGTAATAGCAAATTTATGAAAACTACGAAACTATGCAAGTTAAAACTGTGACTGAAGAATAAGTTATTAGAAGAATTATTTATTAGACCCTTGCATTAAGTTACTCCAGAGGAAAGGGTGTGATTTACAGTTTTGGCCAAGTGTTTATTGCAATGAAAATGAGTTAGAAAGTTGCAGTAAAAGTTTGAATTGGAGTTAAAGTTGGAGTTCAATTCAGGTCTCATGGAGTTTGAGGAAAAAAGATTAGACTTCTGCGATGTAAGATCATGCTGGTTGTACATAAGGTCTCCTTTCCATCAGGTGAAACTAGTCCCGAGAGCATGTGTAATATATTGTGTGTTATATTTGTCGGAGGTTTGGGTTTTGCAGTCAGGTTCAAGTGCATTTATTACTTGCTTCTGCTTCAGGTTTATGCTGGGCATCATCCCAAAGGAACAAAAATATTGTTTTCCTAGAACTTTTGTATAGAGTTGGCTAACCTTTTCTTAAACTTGACTATTAGAATGCTTTGTAACAACATCAGTCAAGAAAAGGGAAACATTTGGTAGCTCTTGTCTCAGAACCTACACTGTAAGACTGTGATGTACATTTACAATGAAATCTGTGTGGCACTACTAGATGCACAGATCGACCGGTCAGAGACCCAAATTGGCAGATTTTATGCAGTCAGTCTTACGACATTTTGATTCAGACCCTGTCCTTTTGTTGCCAGTTGCGCAAGCAATAACGTGACAGCCACACGCGCACACTCGCAGTGGAAGCGAGTAAGACCAAAGTCCGGACCCTATGTTACACATGCGTTTTCTCTTTTAGCTATTTACTTTCTCTTAAGCCTTAAATGGTTGTGTTTATGAGGATACTTGCAAAGATGGGAATTTTGATGCATATATGTATTTAAGGCCAATAAAGCGGGAAAAATGCTCACAAGCTTAATGAGCAGCAATTGCGCAACTTGCGCGCTTTTCACACACAGAAAGAGCAGCGGTTGCGTGGCTTACCTCACACACAAACAGCGCACGCATATAGATCTGTTGTTTGTGTTTCAATGGCTTAAAATAACTTGTTTTAAAACTGCGGTGCTTAAATACGTGTACAAATTATAAGTTTTCGTGACCACGCGCACAGGAGTGTGACGTGGGCACGTAACCTCGATAGAGACAACAGTCCAAAATCTCTACCAGTTGACAAATTTCTACCAGTTAATCATGTCTACCAGTTCATCGCCCATCCCTACTTCTACGTCACTCATCTCAGGGATTCCCCATGGTCTTAATGCTCGTAGCTCAAAAAACGGTATCGGCAGGTCACACCTAAGGAAAAATAGGAATAGGCCAAGAAAATTGCAATCGGTGCATCTCTAGGCACTACAGTATGTTTTTATATCATTTTTGTGTTCCTTGGGAACTTAATCCACTATCTTGGTGTTGCTGTTGCCATGTGTTGCCTGTTAACAATTTAGAATGATTTTGTTGAGATGTACATAAAGGATGTGCATTTATTTCATGTTTTTTTTTTTTTTTTTGATAAATCGATAGGTCTGAAAAACGAGTACTCTATTAACTGGGGGCGGGGCATATACGTCATGGTGAAAATGAAAATATTTTTATTAAAAACACTCAAATAAAACTTACTTTTGTAGAAACTATGACAGAAAAATTAACACAAACTAGATTATTAATGAATTAAATGTTTTTAACAGAAACCTCTTACAAGAATAGCTGCGTGATGAAGTGAAACTAAAGGGTTAATAAACACAAACTGATGCGCTTTCTATATGACACAGTCTACATAATATTAAGCCCTATATACAACATAAATGTATTGTACAACATGTTCATATATCTGTACAAATGCAAGACTTAAACTAAGTTATGTACTGGAGAGAAAGTTTAACTCCCGTTGTGGATGTGCACCATAACACGTCCAGCCAAAGCACGAGCTTCATAACATAAAGCAGCTTTTGCTATCATTTTAGCGATTAGCTGTGTCGTGTTGTCCTCTCACCTGTTAGATGTAATGCTAGAATCGCTATGGTATCTCTTGACATTTGATGTTTAAATATGAGATGAAATGAGGGAACTTGTGATGGCGCTGTACATTTTGCATCTGACTGTATTTTCGTCCTAAATCATGGCATCATTTTAAACCATAGTGTCTCAGTGACAGGTGTGTTCGGCTTCACAGCTTGCGCGGATCGGTGGGTTGCCGCAGCATGGGTGCGCAGACTTTATCCGTTTGTTTTTGAATCATGCATGGTAACGTACCTGATGGGTCCGTGTACGTTTTGATAGTTTGTTTTTTCGTTTAAACCAAAAAACAAAATAACGAGAAACCACACGTTTTTCGTTTGTCGTTTCAAACAAAAAAAACAAAAACCGCTAAAATAAGAGCCGTTCTTCCGTTTTTGGTTTCTGAATCTAAAAACGAAAAACGACTAAACCAAATTCAAATAACGGTCCGATTTTGGTTTTTGGAAATTCCTTTTTTCATTTCTCCGTTTGAAGATCTACATTAAAAGAAATACAGGTTGGCCACGTGACGCGGAAGTTATAGTAAATACAGCCTATCAAAATAAAAGCCGGCCATGCAGCACTAACGTAACACCAGAGTAACTTTAGAAGAAAAAAATCAATAAATAAATAGGCTTAGTTGTTACTGTTAGCGCAGAGTTGTTACTGTTAGCGCTATATTATATAATTAAATTAATATTTAATGTGGTTCCCACCAAACTGTTCCCCCTTTCTACCAGCAGGTGGCAGTATTTAAACGACTGACTGTATTGTGTCTTTGGTAACTGTGTTTTAAATCAAGATTACTGATACAGATGTATTTATTGTTGTTCATTTTGATTTCATTTTCGATTTTATTTGCAACTAGTTATCATTATCGTCATTCACCCCCCGCCCAGAGTTAAACCTGCATGCCCTTCTGTTTTAACCTGATTCTAACACTGCTATCAGCTTCTTAGCAGCTCAGATCAAACTAACATCAGAAATGTCCTAATGCAGTAGGCCATCTGGCCAAAATAATAATTTACCAGTGTGTTATATAGTGTGTGAATCTTTCTCCTCTATACACATTCCAGTGTGTATAACATACAAAACCCCCATTGTGTTACACAAGTAAAGATAATCCAAGTCTTAAACAGTTTTTCAACACATATAGCACATACATGCTTTCAATGACATTGCATTTGCAATCTATGGCTGCAGAACATTAACTGTGAAGCCCTAAGGCTTAATTCTGTTTATTATAATTGCTTCTATATAAACATTTTATCTGTCTAGTATAAGCTTCCTCACATTATCAGTTTGAAATTAATGTTTGGGCGATGTGTGTATGCAGATGTGAAAGAGGAAAGTCTACTGGACAAGAGAAGACAACCAACCATGTATTTCATTCAGAGGTCTGAAATATGACAAAATACCCCCCACCCCCGTTTCCAATTCCACATCATCCATCTGCACCCCCCCCCCCCCCACACACACACATATTCTCACTCCTCCTATTCTACTCAGGGAAATTAAAACTGTTCAATTTAAAAGTAGTGTAGGATCAAATACAGGAGTATTTTCCATTAAATGGGTTAAATACAATTTATCAGCATGCATATAAAATGGGTCACTCCACGACTACAGCACTGACTCAGATTACTGATCGGAAACTGATCAGTTAACGGAAATTGATAAGAAAAATTTGGTTGGTACAGTTTTGTTGGATTTAAGTGCTGTGTTTGATGTTTTAGATCATAGTATATTAATCAAAAAAATTATGTTGTTATGGATTTGAAGCAGCTCCTATTAAATGGATGGAGAGTTATCTCAGTAACCGAGAGTATACTGTGTATTTTAATGGTAGTTACTCTGAGGTTGAAGAGATGAGGTGTGGAGTGCCCCAAGGTAGTTGTTTAGGGCCTCTTTTATTTTCTATCTTTACAAATGATTTTCCCCTTGTGATGGAACATGCCACCATGGCAATATATGCAGATGACAGTACATTATATGCATCTGAAAGAACAGTAGATCAACTTAATAACATCTTAAATAAAGAAATGACCTTAGTTACACAATGGATTAGTGCTAATAGATTAGTCATCAATATAAAAAAGACAAAATGTATGCTAGTTGGGTCAAACATTTTTTTAAACACGACACCCACATTAAACTTGTTATCTGGAGATACTTTGATTGAACAAGTAGAAGAAACTAAATTATAAGTTATAATTGTTGATAGCAAGTTGTCTTGGAATAGTCAAATAAACCAAATTTTACAGAAAATGGGTAGAAGCATGGCTATTATTAGACGATGTAGTAAGTTCATTCCTTGTTGGACAACAAAACAACTGGTTCAGTCATTAGTGCTTTCTCATTTGGATTATGCCTCAGTTGTTTGGTCAAATACAAGTGAAAACAATCTACACAGACTTCAGGTTGCTCAAAATAAAGCAGCTCGAATTGTTTTGGGCTGTCCATATAGAACCAGTGTGATTGTTATGCATGATAGTTTGGCTTGGTTAACTGTAAAAAGTAGACTTAAGTATTTGTTAGTAACATTTATGAGAAATATTATTGTATCCAAAACTCCAGAAACAGTTTATAATTAATTGTCCTTTTTTCAGATGCACATAATTATTGCACTAGACAAACAGGTGAGATGCGATGTGTGTTGCCTTTATGTCGAACGAACCAAATACAGCGGTCAGTGTTTTATCGAGCTATGGTTGCATGGAACTCATTACCAGGATTTTCGGTGCTGGAAAATAATAAAAAAATGCTTTAAAAGAAGTTAAAACTTTTCTTGTTCACACAGTGATTATTGATAGTTGTATACTCTGATTTTTTATGAAGATTTATGTTGAATTCAATGATTTAGTTTTGTTTGTGGATATAGAATATGTATTGGAGTATAGAATGATACCAGAAAATGAGCTGTTTTTGAGTTTTTCTTTTCTTTGACATTGAGCTGCTATGAACTTATGTATGTGTATATTGTTATTGTGTGTAGGTGTGTGAATGGTGTAAAAATATAAGTGAAACATGTAATAATGCCACCTGCTGGTAGAAAGGGGGAACAGTTTGGTGGAAACCACATTAAATATTAATGTCATTATATAATATAGCGCTAACAGTAACAACTCTGCGCTAACAGTAACAACTAAGCCTATTTATTTATTTTTCTTCTAACGTTACTCTGGTGTTACGTTAGTGCTGCATGACCGGCTTTTATTTTGATAGGCTGTATTTACTATAACTTCCGCGTCACGTGGCCAACCTGTCTTTCTTTTAATGTAGATCTTCAAACGGAGAAATTAAAAAAGGAATTTCCAAAAACCAAAATCGGATCGTTATTTGAATTTGGTTTAGTCGTTTTTCGTTTTTAGATTCAGAAACCAAAAACGGAAGAACGGCTCTTATTTTAGCGGTTTTTGTTTTTTTGTTTGAAACGACAAACGAAAAACGTGTGGTTTCTCGTTATTTTGTTTTTTTGTTTAAACGAAAAAACAAACTATCAAAACGTACACGGACCCGGATGTAACAAGCACCCAGCCGCATTTAATGCTACCCAGACATACAAATAGCGCCATAACCACAAATAAAAAAACCTACATGATCATCGTTTTCGTGATCAATCATCGATGCCACGTTCGAGTCTGTGAGTTTTCAGAGATGTTGTTTGCAGATGGAATGTTGCAACAATGCCAGTGAAAAATTATATTTAGAAAAGATAGAGATGACATTTTACTTGCACAAATCACAGCCAGCATGTATCATGAGTTGACATTTTTAAACATATGGTGACATGAATTCTAGTGTTTCTTTTGTATGCTAATGCTCTTCCCCTGGGATGAATTATGAACTTGGCCAGCAACATCTGGCATATATGTGAGGATTTGAGTCAGGATTGGCCTGTTCTCTTTCTATCAGTCATTCATTGTCTGTGATGTAAGAACTCAAGAGAGGCTTTACATACTAATGAATTGTTGACCAGCAGGCATTAATGCAGAACTGACTGACTTAAAGTCTCAAAAGAATTGACTGCCTTAAAATATACTCTGTGGTAATAAAAAAGTGTCATGTTTTTGTTTAAAGATGCTGAAATATGCAGCACAGACCAAACAAGCTATATAACAATCTAAAAATTAACAGGAAGTGATAATAATATCCAACCTCCAAATATCACAGTTTGTTAAAGGCGCTGTATGTAGTTTACAGCGGCCTGTAGCGGTGATGTTGCAGATTGCAACCAATACGTTTACAAGCGTGTGCTCAAACTCATTAGTGACGGCCAGACTGAGATGTAACACACCGGAGAAAGCATCACACAACATGCTGGAAACTCAGGTAAACTCCTACTGCAACGTTTAATTGACTGCATTTATCCTATGTAATGTGGTGTTACGTAGGTACATTTACAGTAAGATAACGAAAACGGTTAGTGAACTACACTGAACAATTGCGGTATAACAGTAAAGCCTGGTATACACTGTGCTATTTTAAATAGTCATTTAGGCTTGATGCTTGCCACACTGTGATATTAATATCGTAGTTAAGTCCATGTGACACTGTATAATCTCAGTTTCCATCAATGTCAGACTGTACGAGTTTAAAGACTTTTAAAAAGCGGACGCACGCAAACAAACGCGTCCGCAGATTTACGTCATCGATCGACGACGGCTGGGCGAACACACGCTAAAGCGAAGGCTAGCAAACCGAAACAACATCTACAAAACTAAAGCACATAATCGAAATATATTTGACATGCTTTGTAGTAATGTTAGCTTACCTGTCCAAAAGGATGAAAGCCAACTCCGGATCCGTTTTTATACCCAAAACAAAGCGATCAAACTTTTTTGCGATGATTCACTTTGTGCAGTTTAACCGTCAAGAGGACAATGGAGTCACACCAGAGTTAAATGAATGAGTGCGTTTACATGCACAGAATAAGCGGATAACTATCAAAAATCTGCTTATTATAGAAAACTGTTTTCATGCGTTTACATGCAAATCAATAAGCCGGCTATGCAGTCAACTGCGTTTACATGGGACTTGGAGAATTATCAGTTTTCTCGCAGGCAGTGACGTCACCACCTATAGTACATAATAGTCGATCAAAAAGCCGATGGCATATCTGACTTAAGCTATATTGTTGTATCTCTTCTTGTGTGTGCAGAACCTGTAAATGTAACATGAGCTTCTATTTTAACAGTTTCTCTGCCAACTGCTTTAGTCGAGCGGAGACTTTTATGCGTTACTTTGCGCTTACTTCCGCGTGTGACGTTCATCTTTCATACGCGGGGACATGCGCACATGGACAAAACCGTGAGAAAGCTGGTTAAGGTGTTTACATGCCACGCGAAATCGGCGTAATGAGCAAAAAACTACCTGTGCCGATCGGTTTTTGCTTACGCCGTTTATGGGCTTTCCCCGATTAAAGAAAACCGCTTTACGCGTTTACATGACCCCACGTGTTATCAGTTTATTGAGCATAATCGGCGTAAGACTGTGCATGTAAACGCACTCAATGTTTGACAGATAAACCAGAGCAAACTGGTTAACGGTATTTAACAAATGATCCAGCTGTGTTCATAGATATGCATCACTAACCATATGACATCTGGTCATTAGGGTTACTTTAAAATACTGAAGCCGCGGTCACACTAGACTTTTCGTCCCATTGACTTCCATTCATACATAAGCAAATCCGTCAGACTGGAAACGCAAGTTTGTGCAATATTACGCAGGTCGCTGCGTACTGTAGCAAAGTTCAAGTCTGATGAACTCTGACCTGCAAAATGTCACGTGGAGCATTGTGACCTGTATGCCACTGCATGACTTTTCTCTCTTCTGAAAAGCACAAATGGATGAAGCCAAAGATCATATTGATGATCATATTGAATCCCTGCTGCAACGTCCGTCAAAGTCTAGTAGGCTTTAGGCTGTTTAATAATGACCAAATGCCATTTAATCTTCATTTACAGTACATCATGTGGTGAATAATGGCTAAAAATGGCTCTCAGTGACTTTAAAATATTATATTAACATTCAATAATATTCATTATTGAAAGAACATAAATAGTACCAACAAAGGTAATTCTTACGATGTTAGCTGTTGGTCTACTCATTTAAATGACCCTATGATTGATTCAGGATATGAACCGATATTCTCTCAAGGTTTTTTAATGTGAGTCCTCTGAACCATATAATGTGTTTTTATCGCTCTGGTAGCTATCTTGATCCATTAAAGTGGAAGAATACAAGGGAAAATAAGTCACAACAAGATAAGAAATAGACTGTGTCACTACACCAAATTAGGCTTTATGTGCACTTTATCACATATTTGGTGTTAAGTACAGTATATTATATAAAATGGGTTTGCTGGCTCAAAGAACTGGTAGATTAGCAGTAGTTGTGGCTATAGCAGCATGACAAGCTGCTAATGGGCAGTTATATTCATTATCAGCTGCCTGTGAAAGAGGAACATATTGAGATATTTCACACTTGCTGTGATTCCAGGATTTAATCACATTATAGCCTCATTATTTTCATTTGGGTCATATTGCATGGTGGAAACATGAATGATCTCTAAAATATTTAGATGCATAGGATGAATAAAAAAAAATTATAACAGATTTATACTTGAGGACCATAATTACAGAAACAACTCATTAATATGAGGTTTCAGTTTTTAAATGATTATTTTTGGTGCACTAAAATGGACATGGACAAATGGCGCTGTCTGGTTTGCCGCACTCAAAAACCTGAAAACTGGCTGCAACATGCGTTTGCAGCATCACTTGCATAGTGCATAAACATATTGAACATCACCAAATTTCTATTACACATTTATCGAGAAAAATTATATTACATTAATTATTGTTATAGTCTTATTGCCCAGCCCTATGTTGTTAAACCAACATAAGCACATTCTATAAGAGTTTAACATTACGTTGTCAATTTTTTACACTGATGCATGGTTACAGGGTTATTGTTTTAATCCTGAAGAACCCAAGAACCCTTTTCTTCTTTGGAAAATTATGAACTGTGCATTAAATTACTGCTATAAGCTCACTGAACACCAAAATATCCACTTTTACAATTTTAACCCTTTATTCCCTAATTTAGCATTATGCAACTCATCCCATTCTCACTCCCCAGCAGGGGCGTCACTAGACCCCTTTTACTGGGGCACGTGCCCCAGTGTAAATCTTTTGTGCCCCGGTGTAAATCTCAAGTTTAAATTTTAGCAGTTAACTAGTGCAATCCTTTACAAAGACAATCGCGGCAAAAACGGATCTTTATGCAAAGTAGTTATTCAATTTAGGCTTGTAAAAGCAACGAAGCAGTCGCATTGACGCGTGCACGCATGTATCCATGGCCGCGCGCGTTTGCGTTCACCGCGCACAACCGCATTCAAAAGGTGACGCCACGCGAGTGCTTATGAAAGCGTAACGAAACTAAAGTAAGTTTCTAAATAAAAATGCTAATATTATTTTGACTCGATCATTATTGGCTTCTGTAGATGGACATCAGAAATGTTTTGTGCAAAGCAGGGAAAGAGAAGAAGAAATGAGAGATGAAACGTTTAAGGGAGGTTAGACAAACTACATCCTGACCCTGTCAGGTCTCAAACATTAGAGGAAAAATCTCAGGAAAACCTCTTGTCAAGTCTAAAGAATTGCATTGTTGCTGAGAAAATCAACAGATGTATGTGTTATACTGTTCTGTATTTTCAGATATGAAATTAATATTTAGTTTACTAATATTTAACTCTAGGAAATAACACAAACAGTTAGCAGTAACTGTGACTGAGATTATATAGTATAGCAGTCATAAAATGACTGGTTTCTTAAAATATTCTTGTAAAAATAAGTTATTAATCATTGCTATCATTGTATAATGTAGAAAATATTTCTCTGCTGTCATTATTTCCAAACATGTTATGCCATTTATGCCTCCAAACATGTTAATAATGTTAGGTATGATGAAGAATACTCTTGTATATATCTTTCGCAGTAACTGTTGCACTGTAGAATAGTGGGTTAAGCAAAGGACATTGTATAGAAGTGTTGCACACCTCTTGCACACAGCAGGCTTTAAAAAAAAAGTCAGCAAAAAATGGGGGGCCTGTGCCCCATTAGAGCTTTATGTCTAGCAACGCCCCTGCTCCCCAGGCGTCAAAATCTGAAGCATGTTCAAACGCCTTCAGTGACAGTATGATCGACGAAATGGGAACTCCATTGCTTTCATGCTAATTCCTCAACGTCGTATGTAGACGAAAGGGCATCATTGTAGTGTGATGTATGTAGGGCTGGGCAAAAAAATCGATTTTTCGATTAATCGTTTTTTTATACGTTGTCGATTCAGAATCGATTCTCAAAGAACAGAATCGATTTTTTTCCCTGCAAAAAATGAATGTAATATTAACGTTAATCAAATAACTCGTCTTCTTCACTAGATGTCACCCTCTTTTTTGCCTTGTGCGATGTTACTAAGGAGCCTGTCATTCTTTCATTCAGTGCTTAAAATGGCGGTTTTAGGTGCTTCATCGACGTTGATGCCACCTAAATATAAAAAGTAAGAGGTATGGAAGCATCCCGAGAACCGGAATCAAAAATTGAATTGAGAATCGGAATAGAATCGATTTGATAGCTTGTGAATCGAAATTGAATCGATCTGGAACATCTGAACCGAAACCCAGCCCTAGATGTATGCGACGTAAACGTATGGTCAACGCTTCTGGACGTTAACTACTCAATTTTTGTTCCAAATTTTTTCCTATTGTCGCTGGGTTGAACTTTCAGTTACATAAAATTACATCCTAACCCAAACCCAACCCTAACCCCAAGCGATAATGGTATAAAAATCAAAAGACAAAAAGTATAAACCAATACAGACATCCTAACCCGAACTCTAACCCTAACCCCAAGCAACAATGGTTTAAAAATCAGAAGACAAAAAGTATAAACCAAAACTTAAACTGACATCCAAACCCGAACTCTAGCCCCAACTCCAAGCGACAATGGTTTAAAAATAGAAAAAACTGAGTAGTTACTGTCCAGAAGCGGCATAATCCTGCCGATCGTCGCATACATTGACGTCGCATAATGTGACAGCCTCACCTTCCGGGATGCCCTTTTGTCTATATCCGATGCTGAGGGATTAGCATGAAAGCAACACAGTTCCCATTTCATCGATATAGTGACGCATAGGGGCACCCTTCGCGTCTTCATACTGAGGCCGAAGGCGTTTGAACATGCTTCAGATTTTGATGCCTTGGGGAGTGAGAATGTGTTGCATTATGGCCAAATTTGACCCTTTGGGCTTTAGGCGTATAATTTCAAAGAATCACAATAACAAAGACTGTTAATGTAAACTATTTTAAATTTAGGAAAATAACCAGTCAACCACACATCTACATTTAACAATGTTTTTTGCTTTATTTGTTGCATGTTAGAACTGGATTTCAAATGTACAAAAACACTTTGGCCAATGGAAACAAGACTGTCACTGTCTTGGGCAGAAGATTCACCACCATCACTTTATTGCGGTTGAAACAATTCATTAGAATCTCTATCGCTGTCCAATTCAGGGCCAAAGTCACTATCATCAGCTTCAAGTTGCTCTAATATTTTTCTTACAGTGATCTTTCTCAGTTGCTTTCTCTGTCCTGAAAAGGGAGCGGCCATAGTCCTTGAAAGGATTTACTACTTTATTAGTCTCTGGCCCTGTACTGCTGAGGTTAATTAGTAAAATATATTATACAAATGAATTTATTACAAGGCGTTAGCCAAATACAGGACTGTCACCATTCTCCATCAAAGTCACTCAAAGAACCAAAGGATCATTTTTGACCCAACATTTTTTTGACCCATACACCCAGAGGGTCATTTTTGGCCCATCGTTTTTTTAACTAGCTCAGAGTGACTAATTTACCTAAAAACTAGGGATGCACCGATATGGAAATTTTGGCCTGTACCGATAACCGATAACTCTTTATATTTGGGGGCCGATATATATATATATTTATATATAGGCCGATAAATATTCATATTAATTTCACAATAAAAAACTCCCAGACCGCGGACATCTTGTCTTTGCGCTAGACTAGCATACTCTTCTTGAGCCCGCAACACGTGTCATCTTCGTGCTATATCACAGAAAGCACCAATCAAAACTCCACATGGCCAGCAATGAGCAAGTGAAGTGGTTCAACAAACTGAAATAATCCATCATTTATCGGCCTAATTTTGCTATCAGACCGATAATATTAAAAATAAGCAGTTATCGGCCGATAACGATATGTCGGCCGATATATCGTGCATCCCTACTAAAAAGAATATAAAACGTACTTTTAGTCATTTTAATTTTTGTATATGCTTGCACATAACTTGAAAGGCTACCCGGGTGCTTCAAGGGGGTTTTCCGGGGGAGAAGCGCTGCGAGGCATCGCGTGTACAGTAGGACAACTCACAGGTATTGCACACCGCACGTGCATGTTAAATAGCGTGAGGTTAGTCAGAGTCTATTTCAAGATCCAGAATATGCATTAGCAGCCTATGTTAATCATTAACTGTTTAGGACAAATATGATGTTGTTAATGTTAAAGCTAGGATAGGTAATGTTTGAGAGCTAGCAAAATTAGAAAATGGCACCTCTTCTAAGCTACACCCCCTCTCGTTAGCACTCCGTCCAAAGCTACGCCCCCACAAACATGAACGCGCATCCACAGTCGGAGTCAGCTGCAGGTCACAGGAAAACCGAGTATTTCAACACATTATAGGCATCAACCAAACGACTCCATGTCTCATTCACCTGTAACTCAACTGATTTACACCGACAGAGAATCTAATGTTAGCATTGGGCTAATACTAGCTACAAAAATAGCTACGTTGCCTAACGTAACATTTATCATGGAAATAACAAATCCCCCCGAAGCAAAACAAATTATTACCTGTTCAGCAGAAAGACCGCAACCTCGGCATCGCTTTTCAGGCCCTTCAGCTCCCTCAGTTGTCTCCACCGTTCAAATGCTCCACCGATGTTTACGCGAGATTGTCCTCTGGCTTTATCCAGTACCTGTTTAGTTGCAGCCTTTTCTGCCTCAGATTTTCTTTTTCTAGGTTTTTTATTAGGGCGAGCAGTTACCAGCAAAGCTGGCAGTGGTAGTTTTGGCTGCTTTTTATCTTCCATTGTGCCGGTGCCGCAAACTCCTGCTTACTCGGTGTAGTGTTCAGGGTGACGATGACGTGATTAGTGCACGCAGGACAGCGCGCGCAGTGGGGCTGGGCCACGAGACATGAAGGCATCTGATTGGTTCTTTACACACGCACCGAATGGCAGTGATTGGTGTGAGTTTTTACTGTCCTGCAGCTGCTACAGAGGTCTGATTGTTTTCATTCCGTTTTCTGAACACATAATGTATTAACTACTCTCAGGATAGAAGGACCATTTCACCCAGTATAATAAAAAATGTATCTGAACAGGATTACCTACGCTAGCTTTAAACTATGTGAGTGGCGCAGCAGGGATTTCAGCAGCGCCCAGTGCGTCACCTCCATGCTGCTCTTTGTTATGATGACGCATGCAGCCATGAAACGTGGGTGTTGCCAGATTGGGTGTTTTTTTCCGCTACACATTAAGGCCTGTTTACAGTGTGTTTTAGCCGGGTTTTCGCCTGGAAGACTCTATTGAAATCTGGCACCCTATTAAACGACGTGTTAAACTGAGAGAGCGTGCCGTTCACAAGCACCAGAATGAACAAGTTCACAGTAACGTTCAGTTCACCTTCGCCCAAAATATGAACGAGTCCATGAAATTCTGTTCAATGAACTCATTCAGGCACAACCCTGTTTGCATTACTGACACTGATAAAAAATCTGTCTTAAGCTTTTTGTTACAAGTTAGAATTACCATACCACTGTATATCAAAAAACATAAAACATGAAAATTATAGTGTTACTGTTTGTAACAACTTATTATTGCTTGCTGCGTTCCAGAAAACTTGGATGTTGGATATTAAACCAGTAAATAAATGCATGGAACGGCAAACAAAGTCGTGTATACGATCTCTCAACCAACCCCGACCTCAGCGAGAGAAGTAATTTGACATAACAGACAAGTAGGCAGTTACCACTTCACAGCCTTACGTGACCCACAAACAAACTTTAAACTATGTTTACAGCATAATGTTTATGAACATGAATACTAAAATATCCAGGCTGTTACTGTTTGGCACAAGAGCATAAACTTCTCTCAGCATCTCATAGTGAGATCATGTGGTAAACATACGGATTGACTGGAAGCATTGAGGTCGGAGGTAGGATATTTCACAACATAATATCCTAAATCCGAGATGTCTGGACAAATCATATAGATGAGGGTTCTGTTCCCAGTGCATATGCTCCTCTGATCCTCTTTGTTGTGTTGTTTACCATCTATGGCTGTAAGAAAGGTGTTTTGTGATTTCTCAAGATACTTATTTCAGTGATATATGTTAGGTAATAGAAATATTTTATGTGCAGTGTTCCAAAACAAAAATGCTAATACCGCTTTAAATCATTTTAATTAGATGTGGACAGCAGCGACTTCAAGTCTGAAACTAACAAGCTCGTTACAAATGAAGAGAATAAGTGTAAACCGAGGCATTATCATATACATATTATGACCTATTTCTTCAGGCACTTGCATAAATTATGAGTTCGTTATATATTTTTTCTGATTTCACCGCATGTGAGCCGAAAGGTTTCCTTGTGATCTAAAAATAGATAGATTTATTTCACATAGATCTTGCGCAGGAGAGCAGAGACAGATAGGATGTGTAGTGAACAGCAGATCCTGTAGGGAAACAGCGTGATGCTGAAGAAACAGTAAAGCTTGATCTCATTAGTACTGAAGCGCACAGCATTCACTTTGATCCAGAATCTATTTGTCTGTCTGATACAACATGGTGGAAGGAGCTTTGCATTAAGATGAACTTTTATTTAGCAAATAATAATTTTGCATGACCTAGAATATTACATTTAGTGAACCCAAGTCAAAAAGAAACACTATGGTCACACGTTGCTTTCTTATGGGAGGTCTTTGTTCTTGATGCTCCAAGTTTCATTTCTGAATTCTTCCATAGGAATTTATCAAAACCTTTGTGGATGCGTATGGTGATATTTTTTGATTAAATATTTATAACAAATGTTCAAATGTATACAAATATGTGAATAATATTCTATACAGGTTTTCTGAACTGTTTTATTTATTTTTAGTGGTAAAAGATAAAGCGATGTAACTTATGATGTTATTGACATTGGTGCCATATTTTATTAAACAGCTGCATAATGATTTGTATATGTGAGCTGAGAATAAGTAATATATTCTGGTCCTTTACAAGGCCATTGTATGAAATATTATGCACACATTTTATGAGTCATGTGGGCAACTTCCATGGTGTACAGATTTGAAGTAACATAAGGGAGAGTAAATTATTTGCTTGATTTTTATTTTTGGGTGTAATATATGAAGAGTTTGGTTCCAAATGCAATAAATCTATTTTGACTCATTTGGCTAAATGTTTTTTCTATACCGAGAAAGTGACAAGATGAAAACCACTATTTTTTGTTATAAACTTTTAAATTCCAATCCATAATTAGATTTTCAAAGATTTATTATAAAAATATATATAAACTTTTATATAGCATTTTTAGGTTATGAAAACATTAAAAATTCCAATCTATAATTTGATTTTCAAAGATTTATTATAAAAATATATATAAACTTTTACATAGCATCTTTATGTTATAATAACATTAAAAATTCCAATCCATAATTAGATTTTCAAAGATTTATTATAAAAGTTTTATTATAAAATATTTTTTCGCAAAATGCAATAAAACCATAACAAGTTTTTTTTCAAAATGCTGTAAATCTATTGAATTAATATATAAATGTGCATTCATCTTTGCCAAGTTATAATTATTTAGTTGACTAGTGTTATACACTGATTAAACATTAATGGCATTAATCAAAACACTTTGAACAAATTTAGATGCTGTTGTCATCCTTGGGACGTCGTCGCTGAACTTTTTTGACAGTGATCAGCTGTAAAATGTTTTGGTCCTGCTCGATTTTTGTTGATTTAGAGTAAAATAATGAAAAGTTTTTCATAAGATCCACTGGGATCAATGTGTTAGCATAACAGAAGCTTAATGCTGTCGTTTGAGAACAAGCAATATAGCCTACGGTATTTATTCGTCGCCTGAGTACCCAAGTGGCTTACATTTCTTCTGCGCCACAGAAAACCACCACAGGTTTATCAAAGCCATCAAAAGTATTATTTTGTTTTTGTTTGTTAATCATGAAGTACAAAGTAGATGAGGAAAAGTAGGATTTTGTGTGTATTCAAAGCGCCGCCATTATTGTTTTGAGTGCGTGGAATGGTGCGCTGTGATTGGTTGAGCAGATTTGTTGCATTCTGCAGAAAATGAGGAGTGGCGTATATCGCGTTTTGGAAAAAGGGAGAAAAGATGACAGAATAACACGGCGGATATCTGATTTTGCGTAAAATTAAGATTAATACTGACTTGATATAATGCTGATTTTGATGGTAACTCATTCTTTTTAAAAATGGCATTTATGGCGTCATATAAACCCAGCTATAAAAACTACAAAAGAATGTAAAAAGCAGCTTTACTTTTAATTTGTGGCACTGGTTTCCTGAGACCCAATGTGAACAGTTGTTATTCAATAATAGTGAAAAATTTAAACAGAAATAATATTGCTCTTGGCATAAAGCACAAAAACATAGACCGTAAATATTGTGGTGTAGAGCAGTAATGACTTTCAGTTTCTGCCAAGGATATTTCCGAGTGTAAACAGGGCTTAAAGTCAGTAGGGATGCACTGGAAGGAAAATTCTTGTCTGAAGCCAAATAAAATGATAAACTCTGAACCGAATACCGAACAATTTTGCCAATTTTCTTACCATTGCACAAGAATGTCCTTTTTAAAGAGAAGGCCATGCACGTCAAAGCCCACGTGTAAGCGAGATATATCTTCTTCTCTGTACTTTAGACTGACAGTTTAGAAAGCACCACAACAAATGGCTGGTGATATTTTTTAGCTCTGACCCAGATGAGAGGAGATCTTCAGCTCTTTAAACAGAGAGCAGCTTGAGCGGCGTGATGACCTACTTACCATCGGTTTGAAGAGCAACCATTCATCACGTTGAACCGCTCCTGTGTCTAACACAATGACGTACGGCTGGCACTGTGATAATCACAATCACGTTACTTGACAACACAAGCGCTTTCCTGTTATGACACATGAATGATGGACACGGAGAATATGATGTGTTTGAATGTCAGATGATGGGATACAGATGGGGTTTGTCTTTAGCTGCCTTTAACTTCAGTAATCATCATGAATCATTTGTAAATTAAAGGTTGTTTATTAATGATGTATGACTGCCGGCAATTTGACGATAAAAATGTTCTTCATCTTAGTTGTCAAAGTTGTAGGATGATGTTGTGTGATATAATCCAACGTTGCTCATACTTGATGGACAAACCACACTTTGATGGTTTATATGTTTATAAACAGGGTTTGAAATTAACTTTCTCACTTACCAGACATTTTGGCTACTAAATTTAAGGCTAATATTTTAAATTTTCTAAAGTTACTGGTCATTCAGAACTTCTACTGGCCAAAAAAGAAAGAAAATAACCAGCTTTATGTCACATTTTTATTTTGTCAACATTTATTAAACATTTTATTATTATTTATTATAAAATCGAACAAAATTTAAACAAAATTCTGTCATCCTGCCATCTCCTCTCTTCGTCTTTCATCCTTGTCAGAGAGATGTCGTTTCTTGCGTGATGCTTATAAATGTTAAGCATATCACTGGAAAAGAATTCATGAAGTGTCCAAATGTATAGTGAGCCTGCCAGTGTCCTTACCAGTGCCCGAGCCCCTGTTCATAACCTAGGGAACGAAGGAAATGATGGGGACACATGGATAGACGAGCCGTTCACACCCAGTTTGCCTCTTGGTATTAAAATCTCTGCTCTTCTTCTCTTGGTCTTCTTGGTTGTTTCGGGCAGCTTTTTACGCTGGGGTTAGTAACATAGCCACATTATTATGTTCAAGTCTCGAGCCTAGCGCACTGTTGTTTGAAGCGTAGTGACGGGTGTTGTCAAGTAAGCCAGAAATGCGCAGAATGTTTTGCAATAATGCTGTATTTAGTATACCATGATGACTCATGATTTGATTATTTGCGCTAAAACAAATTTGGCCTGCGTTTTACAAAGAAATTAACAATTAAGCATAATTTAAGTTAAGCGCCAAATTGGCTAGAGATTTAAAGAGCACCAATGGTCCGATTCACGATTTTACATTTCCTTTGGTTAGTGTGTATTAGTAAATGTTAACGATATGCAAAAGGTACAAAACCAAAGTAAGCAATGATGCCAGTTATCGTCTCCAACGTAAATCTCTTTTCTTGGACTACAACAAACACACCGATTGTAGGCAACAGTTTACTTCCTGGGATTGGTGATGTTGACAAGACCGACATTAGCATAATTCCTTTAGCTTCAAACTCACAGCCTGTAAGTTAACTCCTGTTAGCATTGTATTGTGAGCGAATCTTTCAAACATGGTAAGGAGCTGCACATTTCCGGCTGACGTCAGAGGTATTCAGGCCAATCACAACGTACAGATTAGCTGGCCAATCAGGGACACAGAGCTTTTCCAATCCGTGCATTTCAGGAAGAGAGTGAAATCTGAAGATACAAAAACCACACGAACACATTGTATTATACCAAATACACAAAATAAAAATTTTTTTAGCAATGAAATAGGTGCACTTTACCAACGTTAACCGACACAGCTGATTTTTATCCGCATTTGGCAGGTGTTCATTTCAAAGTTACATTTGGCAAAAATGGGCATAATAGGTGCCCTTTAAGAACTTGTTGTTAGAAAAAGCAAGTCTATAAAGTCTTAAGTCTTCCTTTTTAAGTTGCTTGTTGATTTCTAACCTAAATATAATTCTGCAGTGGAAAGCCTCGAATTCCAGTCAATATGTAACAGCAACATTTGTAAAATCTTTATTAAACATCACTTTGCTATTTCTGTCTCTCTTCACAGTGTCACAGCCAAATGGTTTGGATGCAGATTATAAATAACGTGATAATGTGAGTGTCATTGGATCAGTTGCGAGAAGTTTCAGAGATCAGCGCAAATACAGACAATCCCACCAGCTGGAGCAGTTCCTTCTGTTTGTATGCTGGACATAAAGCTCAGATGACTGAAACAATCTGGCATCGTGTTAAATTATCCTCAGAAGATCAGAGGACTTCTCCATGTTAACCATCTCCATGCTATTGAGAAGATTACAGACACAGGAGAATGTCAACAGAGACAGAACTTCAAACAGATGTCAAACTCAGCGTCAAAAAAGAGTCCAAGAGAAGAGGTCAGTCTTTCTCTAAATATGTAAAAATATAGCATTGGCAGAAAATGTATCCTTGCGTTATGACATTTTTTACATAAGCAAGTGATTTTTCTGCAGGACACAGATTTTCAATTGCACGTCACACAGCAAGATTTAATTTCCTCTTTAATTTACACAGAAAGTCAGTGCAAAAAAATGCCACCAAATGCCACCAGCTACTTTGTTAGTTTAAATCAGGGGTCTCCAACACGTCGCTCGCGAGCTACTGGTAGCTCGTGTCTTAATTGCAGGTAGCTCGCTCGTGGGTTTATTTATTTATTTGTTTTCTGTGGTTGTGGCGCATTTTGATGTCTGGTTAGTGTTACAAGCGCCTGTGGTACTAAAAATTGTGTGCGTGTTTGACGTCGCGTTGTAGACCGGCGTATGACATCAGTAATTTAACATGTATGATCCAAAAACAAACAGATAAGTCCGCGCATCTGCGTCCCGGCAACCGGCCGATCCATCCGCGCAACGCTGTGAAGCCCGCGCCACAGCAACCTACCGATGCGTGCGACGCTTTGAAGCCGAACACACCTCGGATCGAGACACTATGTTTAAAAAGGATGCCGTGATTTTCGGATTCACGTTTTGGTAAAACGAAAATACAGTCGTTGTCACAAGTTCAATGGATTATCATCCCATATTTAAACATCAAATGTCAAGAAATACCAGAGAGCCATATGAGCATTACATGTTGACTGAGAACAGGTAAGAGGATGACATGACACAGCTAACGTTAATCACTAAAATGATAGCAAAAGACTTAAGGCTGCTTAATATTATCAAGCTTGTGCTTTGACTGGACGTGTTTAAAAGCATGCTGATGATGCGCATTCAAAACAGGAGTTAAACTTTCTGTCCAGTATAACTTAATTTAAGTCTTACATTTTCTGCAGATGCACGTTCTATAATACATTTATGTTGTACCAAGGCTTAATATTATGTAGAGTGCGTCATACAGTATATAAAGCGCATCAGTTTGTGTTTATTAACCCTTAAGTTTCACTTCATCACGCAGCTTTTCCTGTTAGAGGTTTCTGTTAAACATCTATTTCATTAATACTCTAATATTAATTTTTTTGTCATAGTTTCTTCAAAATTAAATTTTATTTGAGTGTTTAATAAAAATATTTTTATTTTCACAATGACGCCCTTTCATTGCCTCAGTTAATCGAGTACTCGTTTTTCAGACATATGGATTAATCTAAATGAAAAAAATGGCATACATACCTATTATGAATACAAAAGCAGTAAATACTCTATGTATGTTTGGATCATCTTTCTAAATCTGATCTTTAATAAATGATTTTTTTTATTCAAAATGTGTTTTTTTTAAGAATCCTACCCATATATAAGAGGTAATAAAAAGTATAAATAAAGACAACATGAAAGTTTTTTTTGTTGTTGTTGTTTAAAAGGATCTGTACTTTCATTTGATGTATCGTATGTTAATGTTTAAAGAAATGCATTTTCTGGGAGGTATTAAAATTTTGTGAAAATATTTTAAAAAATGCTGGCACTGGCTGGCAACTTAAAAAAAAATGCTGTAGAGGAAAGAGTTCAAATCACAGTGAGTTAATAGATCGTTGTGTATTACCCCCTAATTTAGGTATTACGTGAGAAGTAGCTCTCGACCACTTTTGTTTTTTAGAAAGTAGCTCTCCAATGAAAAAAGGTTGGAGACCCCTGGTTTAAATAAACACTGTATATTTGCTCATATTACAATACTGACCTTTTCTCTCAGTGTAAGTAATATCTCTAAACTAACTTTTAGAGTTTGTCCCCAAAAAGGGACAAACCCAACCGTTGGGTTGTTTATATTTGACCCAGCAATGGTTTAAAACAGCCCAACATTGGTTAAATTACAACCCAGGTCATTCCTAATAGGAATTAAGGGGGTTTAAAATCCCCTTAAACTTGAAGTCGCAAACTTGTTGTGTTTATGTGTTGTGACGAATTTCTGAGTGAAACAGAATATTAAGCAAGGAAAATGGTGGGCGTGGCTTGGGTTTTCCACTCTGCTTTGATTGGATATAGAAAAGTAGGCATTTTATTCAGAATTAAGGCCTAGTACATGGACACGGGTATTTTTAAAAATCCCGTCCACACATGCTCGGTTTAAAAGAGATCTCAGTCCTAATGAAAAAGCAAAAACACGCTATCATGCCACACCAGCAGGCGGCGATATAACCCAAATCGTAAAGCCCCCTTGGCCAATCAGAAGCCTAATAAAAGTGACGTCGCAAGGCAAAAACCCCTGTTTTACTGTCTACACAACAATCCTGGCGTGGGTTTTCAAAAATGTTCGGTTTCAGTGCCCTGATACTGCGTTTTCATGTGGACGAACGACCGAACCACGTAAAAAATGTCACAGTTATAAAAATCTTTATAAAAGACATTATAAATGTACATTCAAATGGGACGTAAACGTTAACGTTTCTGATTTACTTTTAATGTGTGATGTCGTGTTGCCGAACTGAATTGTGGATACGTCAACGTTCTGTAAGTGCCGTTGCTCGAGGCAGACGTAGAACATTTCTCAACTTTTCAAGGGCCAACACATGTGTCAGCCAATCAGATCACATTATGCAAATAACCTAGTGCGAGCCAGCTTACGTTTATGCAAGACCGGAGCATGTGCTGCGACCACTGTGATTGGCTGTTGGCTACGTTTCAGACAAGCCTTTTTTATTACAGAGAAGAATATGTTCAGCCCCTTCCCTCCGAAACTATGAATATTTGGTGTTGATTACTACAGAAGCTTCAAAGCTCAAAAAATGGTATTCGGACCAACCCTAGACTGTAGAAGAATCCAGCATTACCGTATTGATTTTTGTTTAAACTTAATTGTGCTATTCCTGTGGTTTCTGTAAAAAAATAGTAATTGTATAAGATCAGTAAGGACAGTAAGACAGATCTTTAAACCAGAAAGCTGTGTTCAGTTGTGTTTCAATGAGTTGTTTTTTATGAAAGATCTGTATACCTAACTTGATAGGTATATTGTTCACTGTCCATGAATGATAAATTAAATCGCCTTATTTTCCATCTCCATAGCAACGACCTCAAACTGATGTTAATCCTTGTGAAAACTGAACTGAACACACAGCTGTCACAAAAACACAAAAACACATACAGTAATATAAACAAATCTGTTTATACTGTTTATAGCTTTGTGAGGGGGCCATGTCAGCGTATTCATAAAAACCTATTCGTTGTCTTTTTAAATGTAATTTAAATGACCACATGGACATTACTTTGAGACTCATGAGAATACTTACTAATTATAATATTGACACGTTTACTGAAAAGCCCTTAATCGGTTACATTTGTATTTAGAAAACAAGGTCTACTGCCAAATATACTGCCTGCCCCTCGATCAAGACGCATGTCGGTAGGTGTCAACTGCATGCGGTGCTATACCACCGACTAACTAACGAAATGAAAGTATCGTAAGATCGGAGTGCTTGTTACGCTTTCGAATGTCTCTTGCGGAATGTCACATTTTAATCAGTCTGTGCCGAAACGCATAAAATTAAGAGCATGAGGGGCCCCTAGTGGTTCAAAGCCCTACGCAGCTTGTGTACCTTGCGTAGAATCGGCTCTGCTTTGGTATATCATCACTATTTTTTAAAATCTTTTTGTACATTATATATGGACATTTATAATAAGAAAAGAACATTAATTGTTAAAGCTCTGCAAGTGTAAATTGAAAATCATTTAAAATATTTTTATATTGTTACATTTAAAAATATGTTTTCTTCTGGATCTAATGCTTTCTTTTGAATTTGTTCAAACTTTTGGAAACTAAACTATCAAATGTCTTTTTTTAAAGAATGTTTTTATTATTGTCCACTTTAGACATTTTATCAGTTTTAAATTTTGCAACTACTATTCATCTACCAGTTATAAGAGTATTACTTACTGCTTTATATCTATTAACACTTTATTGCAATGATCCCTCAACAGACATTTAACTATATATAAGTAACTACATGCAGACATGCAAAACTTCTAGACTTTTAGAATATTTCAGATAGCGATATACTTCCTGGCTCCCACGTCACCCTGTCTTTGTCGTTAAGCCTCACCGTTGGTTGAATTTGATATACACATTCAGACGCACTTACCCCTGGAGGCGTCCCCAAAGTGTCACCGCAGTGACGCAGCGCGAGTTCCCTGGAAAGGGAACTGTAACAATGTATCTTAAAAGGGTAACATAATGTAACCTTGCTCTCACTTGAAATGTGTCCCCACATTTAGTCCTTGAATTTGAGGGTATAGGACCTGGAATGTCCTTGAAAGTTCCTTGAATTTGAGTGAACTAACTAGGGATGCACCGATACCACTTTTTTGGAATACGAGTACGAGTACTTGCATTTCAGTACTTGCCGATACCGATACCGAGTACTTAATAAAAAAAACATGATTTAAATTTACAGGTAACAGCTTTAGTCATATAATTTAACAAAAAAATTATAGAATACTTTTCCAGTTTGATGTAAACTCTGCCTCTTTGGACAACACAAGAGGCATTAACCCCTTACACGCCGCTCAAACATAGACATTTCTCAGACCGTGGTATCGATTCCAGGTATCGGGGGACTTTTAACGAGTACGAGTACTTTAGAAAATGTGGTATCGAGGCCGATACCCGATACCAGTATCGGTGAATCCCTAGAACTAACGTGTGGGAACCCTGTACATGTCAACCTATTCTGCTAACTCTAACCTCTTCACTAACCCTACACCTTACAGTCTACTAATAGTCTAATAAGAGTTTGTAGTTGCAATGTTACTTAAAATTATTTAGTAGAATGTCTAAGGTTGACTATTAAAATAAAGTGTAACCAAACCAGTGGACAAAATAGTCTAATAAACAAAACAATTCATAATTAAAATATTTCTGCATTGAATTATGTATTATTTCTAGTAAGTCATCTGTTGGGGGTTCAGAGGTCGTCAGTTCCTTTATTGAGCCTCTAAAAAGTAAACAGCCTCCTGACAGACTGAGGCATCTGGAGAGTCTTTCTCCTCTCCATGTGCTTCCATCTGTCTGGCTCTCACAGGACTGTTTAACGTCTGAAGTTGGCTAACACTCATAAAGAGACAGCAGGCTTCTCCGGGAGGTCTTTTCCAGTGCTCTTTTCTTCAAACAGATTCTTGGTTTTTTCAGAAGAGAACAGAAATTGTGCGAGAGTAACAGAGAGAAAGAGAGAGAGAGAGAGAGAGAGAGAGCAGAAAAGAGTAGTGTAGTTCAAATCATAGCATGGTCATTTTAAAACCTTTATATTGGTTTATCAAAAACCCAGAAGATTGGAAAATGTGTCTATTTGACTGAATGATTAAAAGTAAGGTTACATTCCAAAATAACTAATATGCATTAAAATATATTTTGATAAAGAGGTTTAAAAATTTAATTTAAATTTCATAGCCCAAACAAGCATACTGTATTTATTTGAAGCTTAAAAAATAGATGTTTAATATGCTTAAGATGTTGCAGCCTTCAGTGGTTTAATGAACTGTAAGTTGGCACTCGCATCATACTGTGTGTGATTTGAATTTTTGCCATGTTCATTTTTAATGCCAAAAATATGCTAGACTCTTCTGCAGCTGTCCCAAAGTTTAAAGAGACCGATCTCTCAAATATCTTTTTACAGGAACAATGTGTTCGTCTTGTTTCGCATTAACTTCTTTATCCCCCAACACCTTGCATTCACCCTTAACTGCATTGTGAAACTGTGATGTGAATATACAGCGACATACAGTGTCATACTGTAATTTACAATGCAATATGCATGGTAATAAACCTATTTTATTAAAATAAAACCTAAACCTATTTATTTTTATTAACAGGAATTTACTGTAAACCTAATCTGCACAAATTTACATTTTACTGTAAATTTAGAGTATACAAACCCCATTTTCAAGCGTATGTGCTTTGAGGACAACATTGGCTGGGTTGCAAGTATTGTCCATTTTTCCATAAAGGCCCTGTGCCATTTGCCCACATAACTATCAATCAGGATTACACTGGACAGTATACATAAGATCCATCTTCACAGAAAACACTGCTTGGTGTCTACTGTATATGGGTCCATATGAAAGAGGGTAAAAATAATTTGAAGCAGTAAATCAAGTGATTAATTTAGTGACGATTTAGCCTTTTGTTATTGTTTTACTGAAATGTTCATTTAAGGTCACCATTATGGTGATCAGTGTTTACTTGGGCACTTCACACTTAACTTGCATTACTTTAATTATTTTTCATCAATAACAGCAGTGTTTTAGTGGGAACAATACTGTGTTGGGAAACAAAAAGTAGGGATGATCCGAATAATTGCCCGCAGATCGGAATCTGCTAATCACGAAGACAACAATCTGTACTCGGTATTGGCTGCCAAAATCCTGATCGGAGCATCTTCAACAAAATTATTTGTTTAGAAAATGGTGTCATTCCGCTTAATGCAATATTGCAAAAATTTTGTTTAAAGTGTGTTTGTCAATATGATTTAAAGTAGCACTCCTGAAAAAATACTTTACATGGCTAGGAACTCAGTTACCAGTGTTTTTTTTCTGTAAATTCTAAAAAATGTATATACAGCACATTTACAGTGAGAATTTTTAAGGGGGTCGCAAACCGCTCAGCGTTGCGCGGCGTAAAGTCGTGTCTAGGACAACTCGGAGGTATTCTAAACCGGAAGTGACAATTAAATAGCGTAAGCTTCGTCAGATTGCTTCTACTTCAAAATGCAAAATATACATTATCAGCCAATGTTAATCGTTAATGATTTGGGACAAATATGATGTTATTTAATGTTAAACTATGTGAGTGAGCCTCTGTGGCGCGACAGGGATTTGAGCAACTTCCTGAGTCGTAGCTGGGCAGCGCGGACAAGCGCCACCTGTCGGCGCTGGTGTGCGTATACTTATACTGTAGAAAGCAATGTGTTCAAGTTTTTTAGAACAGCGCTGAGCTGCGCATCCTGTGTGCGACCCCCTTAACAGTGTGACTTCATATATAAGTAACTAGAGATTAAACTAAACTATTGCATTTTTGTTTTGTTTTTGCAGATTTAAATTTACATTGATGTATTTGGCTGCCACTTTATTCAAAAGCATTTTTTAGAGCATTTAAGATAATCATTTTTATTAATTTATACATCATGATACCTGGGAAATTGACCCATGGTCTTGCATTGAAAGCTGCACACCAAGCAGATATAAAATCTTATTTTAAAACTGTAGAAATATAATATGACCCTTACACTGAATGGATGTGACTGAGGTTGATTATCTGAATAATTATGCAGAAGAAGCAGTAAATTATGCTGAAAATAACAAGCTTGACATTATCACAGCCACATTAAGACAACGTTAAACCACTAAAGTTAAACAAGAAAGCATTTAGTCTACACAAGTGCTTTAAATACCACATTACCAAAGTCTTCTTTAAGTGCTTCACTCTTGGAATTAGGTCATTGTGTAAGCAGTGTTGTGTGTCTAATTAATTTATACATAATTATATAATTCCCCTGAAGCATTTCCAGTTAAATTGTCCTTTTAAAATGCTATATAGAGTCAATATCAACACTTCTGTTATTTTTAGCATTGATATCTTTGATTTGATTTACTTACAGTACTTGCATCATATAAACCATAAGGTGTTTGCTTATGTTTTTAAACTTCATCCTCTTTAATCCTTCACTAGCTGTTACACTTGCTTAACAACTGAAACTGCATCTAAATCCTAGTTGTTGTTGTATTTTTACACTGATATTCGCTAAGCTTTAATATGTGTTCATATTTGTGCTAAAAAGGATCAGGCACCATATGGATGTGTGCTTATATAGACGCTGATGTTAATGGATAGTGTTTTACTCCTGCCGTTTGATTGGCAGGGGTCTCCCCTAATGACCCATCTGTTCAACTTTCTGTTAAATCTGTGATTTATGTTGCTGTTGTGTTAGTTTTGTTGTACGTGGCTTGTTGTTGTTTTGTCTCTTTGTTGTGTTCTTCATCTATGCTTTTTGTTGCCTTTGTTATTTTTATTTTGCTACATACAGTAAATCTCTGAAATACTTTACATTGTTTGATCAGTTTGGAGCACAGGATTGTTTGACGTCTAGTTTTTCTTTAAAAAAGTATTTAGTGTAGATTGTCATAATGGAAATCCATCCAATATTAAAATATTGTAATGAAATAATTTCCTAAACATGCCCCTCGTATTCCATTGGTTGGAACAACAACAAACTCACATTGTCGGCTAAGCCCATGCTGTTACTTCAAACCTGTATTCTATAGTCACGTAAATTTTTTCCGCTTTTCTGTGACACTGTCACGTTTTTCCGTGTTTAAACTTGACTGTATCACGCATTTCTGTTTACGGGTCACTGTCACGTATTGGTTACTCAACTGCTTTTTCCTATTTTTAAACCATTGTCGCTTCGATTTAAGGTTAGATTTGGTGTTTGCGTTAGGATATCACTTTAAATATTGGTTTATACTATTTTTTCTGATTTATTTTTTCATATTTTTATTTTTAAACATCCACCCATCCATAGGCAAATTTTGGATAAAAGGTTTTATCGTCGAGCCTCTATACCCATAAAATTGATTCATAGAGCAAGACATAAGATGACCAGGCGGACCATACATAAAAGAAAAAGAGCCTCTGCTAGACTAATATAATTGTCCTCAAAAGTGTCCTTCACTTGGTGCTCATCACAAAAAGCTCTTTCATTATCTGAGCATGTTGAGGGGTTTTGTCCTCCATTCAAATTCTCTAGATGAATCATCATTTTTAGTTTCTTCAGTTTAATTGTTCAGTGTATCATATGCTCATTATTTAAAATTGGAACTCTTTTATTTTTCTCTATATGCATCACATCAAAATAATTCATTTATGCAATGCTTTCATCCAAAACATTAATGTAGAAAGAGATTAGCAAGAGTATATACATGTATGAAGCAAACAACTGTATGGTGCGTTTTCAAATTCATTATTGTACTTTATTGAAGGGGCGATTACGGCAACTGAAATATTATTTAAGACTATTAGTTATTATTTATATATTAATATCATATTTCAATTTAACCCACTACTGTATATCTACAGTATTTTAAATCAGTGTTTCTGTAGTTCAGCTAGTAATGCGTATTGCTACCAATGCCAGAGTAACAGGTTTGAAATATTTAAAGGATTTATTGGTAACACTTCACAATAAGGTTATATTTGAAGAGTTTGGTTCCAAAACGCAATAAACGCCATTTTTGAAAAAAATGAGTTACTGCCAGAATCAGCATTATATCAGGTCAGTATTGAAAAGTAAATTCTTAATTTTACGCAAAATCCAATATCTGCCGTGTTATTCTGTCATCTTTTCTACCTTTTTTCCCTAAACGCAATAAACGCCACTCCTCCTTTTCTACAGAATGCCATAAATCCACTCCACAGATTACAGCGCACCATTCCACGCAATGTAAACAAACAATGGCGGCGCGTTGAGTACACGGAATCCTTGTTTTCTTCATCTACTTTGTACTTCGTGATCACCAAACAAACAAAAACAAAATATTACTTTAATAGCATTGATAAACCTGTGATGGTTTTCTGTGATGGGAAAGAAACGTAAGTCATCAACATCTAATAATTTACACAAGAGGCACTTGGAGACGGGTGCTTATTGTTTGCCCGGGCCGACAGCATCAAGTTTCTGTCATGCTAACACATTGACCCCAGGGGATCTTATGAAAAACTTTCAAAAATTTTACTCAAAGTCAACGAAAATCGAGCAGGACCAAAACATTTTACAGCTGATCGCTGTGAAAAACGTTAAGCGAAGACGTCAAGTATAACCGCAGCAATGACAGTGTTCTTAATATGACAAAGTAAGTGTTTTGATGAATGCCATTAATGTTTATTTTTTTATCAGTGTGTACAACTTGTCAACTAAATGAATATAACATGGCAAAGATGAATGCACATTTATATAGGCGATTGATTCAATATAGATTTATAGCATTTAGAATAAAAACTTGTCATGGATTTATTGCATTTTGTGGAAAAAATTATCCGTTTTTATAATAAATCTTTGAAAATCAAGTTATGGATTTTATTTTTTTATGTTTTTATAAGCTAAAGATGCTATGTGAAAGTTTGTAACAGAAAATAGTGGTTTTCATCTTGTCATTTTCTTGGTATAGAAAACACGTTTTTACCGAAATTTGTCAAAATGGATTTATTGCGTTTTGGAACCAAACTCTTCATTTGTTAGCAATTGGTTAATGCATTACCTAACACGAACCAATGTTGAACAATACTTTAACAGCATTTATAAATCTTTGTTATTAACCTTAAGGGTTGTACTTGTTAGTTAATGCACCATGAACTAACATTAGTAACTGGATTGACATTAACTAACATTAACCAGGATTAATTCATGCTAAAAAACTATATTGTTGATTGTTTGTTCATGTAAGCCAGGGGTGGGGAACCCTGGTCCTGGAGGGCCATTGTCCTGCAGAGTTTAGTTCCAACCCTAATTAAACACACCTGAAAAATGAAATTAAAGTCTTCAGGATTACTTGGAAATTAAATTCAGGTGTGTTTGATTAGGGTTGGAACTAAACTCTGCAGGACAGTGGCCCTCCAGGACCCAGGGTTCCCCACTCCTGATGTAAGCTAAGGCGGCCATTTCCAAACTGTGGTCCGCGGACCACTAGTGGTCCGTGAGGGTGCTGCAGGTGGTGCGTGTAAAGGCAAAAAATATATAAAATTATATATTTTTTAAGAAAAATATATTTTTTGAAGAATATGTTTTAAGAATCTGTTGTACTGATGTGATGACCAGTTTTAGTTTTAGTGCTAGAAAGCCTATTTAGAGGTGCAGATAAATTCAGGACTTTGTGTAGACATATTTTATTATGAGGTGGTCCGCAAAAATTCTTGATTACAAATAGTGGTCCACACACAAAAAAAAGTTTGAAAACCCCTGAGCTAAGGCATTTACTAATGTTTAGTAATACAACCTTAATGTAAAGTGTTACAGATGTATTATTTCAACGTTTATTATATTCAATTACATTTATAGTTCAAATCTGTTTTTTACGGAGACCCTAATGGGACATGAAGCAAAAATTAAATTAAGTTTAGTTTCGTGTGCGCATGTGAAACTATCACATACTCACGTGAAACTTTTGCGTGTGCATGTGAAACTACCACGTTTAGTTTCGCGTGCTCAAGTAAAACATTCGCGTGCGCACATGAAACTTTTGTGTGTGCACCGTAAACTATCGATTGTGCACGGAAAACTATCGATTGCGCACGTAAAACTAAACTTAAAAAAATTCTGCACATGAAGGTTTCGCATGAGCGCATGAAAGTTTCACGTGAGCACATGAAACTAAAATTAATTTTTTTTTACTCCAATGTCATCTTAGGGGCTCGGTAGTTTTTGGATTTAAAAGGTGTGTATATTTTTAGTGGCATCTAGTGATGAGCCTGTGAATTGCAACCAACAGTTCAGTCCACAGGTCACCCCTAACTCTTGAAATGCATTGAAAAGCTACGGTATCTACCACAGGACAAATATGTCATCATCTGAGCAACGCTATCTCACGAGAATTCTTACATATTTTACGAGTTGGCTAATTCATATTAATTCATAAGTTTTTAAATGATTTACGTTGATCTCTATGACATTGGGGTTAGGTGCGGGGTTAGGATTTCGGTTTCATTGTTATTTTTTCATGAAAATCGTACGATTTTGCACGATTAACTTCGTATGAATTGATACGAATTAGCCAACTTGTAAAATATGTAAGTTTTCTCATGAGATCAGGCTGGTCTGAGACAACATAGTGACAAAACGCGCTTTGTAGATCAGTTTGTCCTTTACGCCCCATTCAGACAGCCAACGACAAGCAGTAGCAGAGGGACGCGATCTCATTCATTTCAATGGAAACCTGGCGACTTCCGGCGACACGAGCGAAAATGACCGTTGGCGACCGTATGGGCGTGTCCAGCGACGTGAGAAAGTTAAGAAAAGTTTAACTTTATGTAAATGTTGAGCGAATTTCGGGAGCGACTACTAATGAGAACAAAGCAGTGGAGTTCACGTCATCCTTCTCTCGTCAGTTACTGGAGTGGATCGTACTCATTTGTTTATGACAAGCAGATTTAGAAACGCCTCATTAGCTAAGTTTCTATCCACTTGTCAATCGCATTATCTGAAGTTCGGTAAAAAAACGTATGTGAATGAAGCGGGTGAAAGTGTGTTTCCATCCAACGGCTTTAAAGCGAATAAAAACCTGTACGTAATGACGTCACATGCTAGTTTGCGATCAAATTGGTATATCGAGTTGATTTGAGACATTTGAAGGTGTTTCCATTCATTTTCACACTGAATCGCACAATATTCAAGCAAACATTTGCGAACAAAGTTTTGCTAGACAAAATGGATTGCGCCATACCACAAGTTATAAGTGCGTGCCAGCTGAGCTGATAGCGACATATCAAGCTATAATAATAAGAAAATGACGTTAACATCAAATTGCTATGATGATGCAGATGCATGTAAATGCCCGACGACAACGGAGGCATTAACGTGAAATGATAGTCCGTATCAATGCTTAACGTAAATGAGAACGAAAAATATCTTTCCTGTGCTGTTAATATTGGAAGCCAATGAAACTACGAGGGTTCTTTGGCCGAGGCGGAGCACGAGCCCATGTAAAATGTTAGAAATGAAGCCCGAATCCGACCGAACCCATCGGGTTCGGGCAAAGATCTTCAGCTCTAAAATAGCCGTTTGGTAAATTAAATTTAAAATGAATGTCGTCTCGTCGTTTGTCCACTACATCTGACTTTGTTGACACACGCCATGTGTGCCACCAGAGCGGACCTAAAACTTTTTGTTCTTAGTTTTGTGTGTGGGTTGCAACCATAAAATGACCTAAACCTTAATCGCAAATCATTATTTATTCGGCAAATAACATTTCCATCAGCGTTTATTGCATAAGCCATATATCGATCAAGATAAAATCCGATGAGATCGAACGTATTTCTTTTGAGTCGATATTCATGAAATTCAATCGAATTTTACTGTTTCCATAAGGCATTTTTCATTCGATATCACTTAATTCGGATAAAAACAGGTGGATGGAAACATGGCTACTGAATGAGACGAGCGACACACAGCGATAACATCGCTGGCTGTCTGAACGAGGGGTTAAGCGCAACTGTAAAAACATGACGACGACGACTTCCATGTAAAGGGACTCACGGTGTATATAAAAACGTTATAAAAACAATACAGTTCATTACGTAAGGTCTTTTGTACACCACTGATAATATAGTTATGTATATTATACAGCATTTCTGTCAAGAGATCATCCTAAAAGTTACACGATGCATGGATAGTGAAATGATGATCCCATTTCAATAATTGTATAATACAAATGGAATTGCTCTGATGTGGTTCCCAGCAACATAGATTCATATAGCTCGTATGCACATAATCTCTAAAGACATAAACAACAGCACACCATCTCATGAGCTTTATCACTGTATGATCATGTCTGAATGAATCACAGTCAGCCTCAATCTATCTGTGTTTTTCAACAGGTCAGGACCGCAGTGAGCAGGCACTGATTCAACGCTTCAGGGGAGATGGCATCAGTTACAAGGCCAAGCTGATTGGCATTGATGATGTGACGGCTGCGCGTGGAGACAAACTGTGCCAGGACTCCATGATCAAACTGAAGGTAAAACCTCTGACAGCAAGTAGTAGTAGTAGGAACAGTATTTGTTGATCATGCAATTGATATTACATTTACTGATTTGCTCACATGTGTATAACATTTTCTAAAATCTGAGAGAGATGATAAACCCTTGATAACATGACAAGGTCACATAGGCATATTTTTCTGTACTGTTACATGTTTGCATCTCCACCTGGTGTGTGGATTTCACTAAAGGAGGGCTAAAATAACAGTAATCATAAAATTGCTGTTGCTTTATGACTCTGTTGACCCTTTTAGAGCTCCATGCTGTGTGTCCTTGATAAAACAGCCTTTAAAAACCAAACCCTGTGTGAAGCTGAATTACTGTAGGACACAATAAGACCTTCATTCTGTGTCCAAATCGGGTCAGCTTTCTTGCTGTCCACTGCTGAAATGAAGTCTATTAAAGAATGATTTGCAACACTCTACAAAGATTGCAGCAAGCATACCACACAAAAAGTAATTCAATAGTTTTCAGTAGTAATATTAAAGCTAATGATGCAGTATCTAAAACAACAAAAACAAACGTGACCCGTACTGACATAATGAGTTGGAATGTGCACGGTCTAATTTTGAGCTACATGCGAAAAAGAGTATAAATTGTTATATTTTGGTCGAAATTGAGGTTTTCATAAAATAAGTGCATTTAGGCCTCGTCTACTGATCTCAATGATGTAGATAGTCATTAAACATCTAAAATGATTTTTATTTGTACATTTTCCAAAAGGTGTACCATCCTAAATGCTTAATCTAATACGAAGATGTGTCACTCCCAGGGTTTCCTGCAGAAAAATTGTTAGTTAAGGTGGCCGGGGGCGTGGCAATCAAAGGGGCGGGGCATTCACGTCATGATGAAAATGAAAATATTTTTATTTAAAACACTCAAATAAAATTTAATTTTGAAAAAACTATGACAGAAAATGAACACATACTAGATTATTAATTAATTAAATGTTTTAACAGATTCCTCTAATGGGAATAGCTGCATGATGAAGTAAACTAAAGGGTTAATAAACACAAATGTTGTAGCACGTCTGGCGAACGATGATAGATAGCACAAAGATTGTTAAAACTGATTATTTCCCACTATTAATTACATTATCTTAAAGGAGTGTAACTACTGTAGCATGTAAATAATGCACATAAATAACGTGAGCAAGAGCGCTCAACAATTATATCTTATCAACAGGCACATTTTTTTAGGTTTAGTTATCAAAATGTTTTTTTTGTGTAATGTTCTGTAGATCGTGGCTTTAAAGTGTTATGAGGAATAATTAAACAAATGTTTATGTTGCTTTTCATTTTACCTAAAAAGATATAAATGCATTGTCAGTTTGGTCTTCGTTCATCACTTGAAAGACAGTTTTGGTCACTTTATCAGAAAGTTGTTTATGTGTGCTGCTTGTGAAAGAAAATAAAAGTTACTCATTTGTACCTGGTCTTGCGCCCTCCCAACCCATGCACACGCACATAGATGATTCGACTATCGGTCGACTACGGAAAGATTCGACAATTCTGATTCGGATATGTAAATCCATAGTCGAGGACACCCCTACTATATACTAAACCCAATTTTTATGAATGTGGTAGTCATACTAGAAATAAAAACAACTAACATTAAAAGCTAGTAAAGGTGAATCACAACTCTCACCAACAACTTCAACATCAAGCTTTTTAACAACTCTTTCAAACATGATAAAAAAATATTTTAAAAATGTATTTGTTTATACTATCATTGTCTTGATAAAGCAGTTCGGATCTCGTCAGTTTTATTTCAGATCCCAAGTTTCTACAGCATCATATTATCTGAGTTAGGTCAAAGAGCAATAGATTTCCAATAGCATTCCCAAAAAGCCATGGATTACTAATCTACTGAATAAGCTGGCAGCTAACCGATCCACCGCCATCTCTCTTTGTTCTTGAGTCAGTCTTGAAACAGGATTTGACAGCTCATTAAGGGAAAGCATCTTTGAAAGTATTCATTATAGTTAAGCTGTTAAGTGCTGAATCAAGATACTGTAGACGTCAATTGAGCAAACCCGCTTTAAGTGACCATGTGTTAGAATTGCTTTTTAACTACACAACAAAAGGCCAAGAAAATTAGAAAGCCTATTTAAAAGTTTCAGTCAGCACAATTGTTGTCTTTCTACACACACACAGAAGTCATAGATCAGTAGCATTCAGGGATTTGGACACATCTCCATTGACTCTTTTATAGTGCTAAACGCAAAGGAACAAAGCAACCTTAGAAAATGATGTCGGACAGATGAGGTGTCATTTATGTGACCTTCCATGCAGCTATCCAAAGTGTGCCGATCATTATATCGTGTTCAAGAAGGTGGGAATAAACCTTTACTGCACATATATTCACTGCTATCCTCTTTCTTGTTTTACTGCTACAGGGAATCGCTGCCTCGGCACGGTCAAAAGGAAACCATAAACAGAGAATTTTCTTGACTGTGTCCTTTGGTGGAATCAAGATTTATGATGAGAGATCAGGGGTGAGTAGAGGAACCCATTCATCCAATTGATTTACACATGTACTTTGAATGTACTTTTATATATTGAAGTCCGATTATAGTGCTCATGGTTGCGATTTTGCACACATTTTCCACCATCTCTCAAACCCTATACAATGCAATTGCTACCATACCTTTAACTCGTTCACCGCCATTGACAAGATATCTCGTCAATTAAGAGAAAATGCTTCCCCGCCAATTTTACGTCTTTCCGCAATACCGCTATTATCCACCAAGTGGCGCCCTTCCGCAACTTTTTAAACCCGGAAGTATTGCTCTATGGCAAGCGGCTGCATGTCCGTGTCTGTTTTAAAGATCGCTCTGAATGGGATCTCTATGAAAAGTCCGTCACAAAAAGGAATTATCTCTGTCAGACAGAAAGAAACCCTGTTGACCCCGCATCCAATTTGGCCCGCTGCTCCATTTATTTTCATTTGTTATCTGACGATGACACCAAGGGAACCGCTAAAACGTGCATTCAAAATTGATTGACAGGTCTGTCTCAACGAAAATTAACATACAATGTCACAAGTGCTCTTTGCAAACAGAACGGGGGTTGGAAAAGGACTCGATGCACGCACGAGAGATAGTTTCGGTTGTCTCGGGTCCGTTCGGCAAAAACACATTCATTTAAATAACTCGATGCCGCAAATATTTTACTGGTTTATTATACTAAACAAACTGGTTATTTAAAAATCAACCTGGACAACGGGGCGCATTCACACTATGCGATGAAGTTATAACATTATCAATCTACAGGTCTTACAACACCACCACACTGTCCACGAGATCTCCTACATTGCCAAAGACACAAAAGACCATCGCGCCTTTGGTTATGTGTGCGGAAAGAAGGGCAACCACAAGTTTGTGGCAGTCAAGACGAGCCATTCGGTTTGTGCCTTTTGTTCGTATACAGTACTAACACTATAGTCTTAACGGTAAAAAGCTGTTAAACTCATTTTCCTTTTTTTTTGTAGGCAGAACCAGTTATATTAGACCTGCGTGACCTGTTCACCCTGGTCTATGATATCAAACAAAGGGAGGAGTCACAAAAGAAATCTCAAAAAGATCAGAAACACTGTGAGCATGCCATCTATCAGGTAGGACCTAATAACAAAATCTAATGTCAACACAAACACTTGTCACTTCAAAGCATAAAATGGGTTCAATTGCAGTACAATTGTAGTACACAATACATTTGCGCCAAAGACTGTTAAAACTCAATAATTTAGGTTGCCTTTTTTTATTTATTTTCTTCATCCTCAAATGAAGAGAAGTTATTTTGTTTCCACTAACCTTACGCCTTTTTTCATGAATTTATTATTATTTTAAATGCATGAATACTAAAGTGATAGATTGGGATTTTAACATGTGAAGTTAATTTCTACTTGACTTATTTTCAATTCAAATTCTCCAGATACCCTTGACCATAGATAATAAATATTTTTTGTTTATAAATATTTAATTATTTTGCTTAAAATTAAGAATGTACTTTTTAATACTGACCTAATACAATACTGATTTTGGTGGTAACTAATTTTTTTTAAATTGGCGTTCTTTGCATTTTGGAACCAAACTCTTCATTTGTAGCAATAGCTAACAATATATTGTATGGGACAAAATTATCGATTTTTATATAGCAAAAATCATCAGGCTAATGATATAAAGTAAAAATCATGTTCCATGAAGATATTTTGTAAATGTCCTACTGTAAATATATCAAAAACTTTATTTATCAATAGTAATGTGTGTCCCTAAAGACCTCATTTAGACAACTATAATCAATATTTAGATTTTTGCACCCTTGGATTCCAAATATTCAAATAGCTGTATCTCAGGCAAATATTCCTACAAACCATACATCAATTGAAAGCTTATTTATTTATTATTTATTTACGTTGTTTCTTCCTCATAAATGTGCATACAAAATTTATACATACAAATATTATTGGTTCTTTTAAGAGCCCTCTCTTTTCCATTTGTTGGGTATTATTGCTTCTGGTTTGTGCCTTTTAATTCTCAAGTATGTTGTCTCCCAAAAACTTGGGTCATTTTTGTCACATCCATAACACATGTATGTATCCCTCATTTAAAATAGAAAACATGAGTATAGACTGATATTATTTTGATGTCTGGACTCTTATCCTCTTGAGTTTAAGATGGTATATTTATTACAATATATTGGTAATAAATGCATTCTTTGAGGAATTATATTACCAGTTTTGACTGCAAATGTCACGTTCATAACCCTGGAATTGCTGATATTTCAAATTTCTTTACCGCCATGCTGTATATTTTTGCTTGTTTATCTCCACGGCTGACACAGACCATTCTGGAAGATGAGATTGATGATCCGGTTTATCAGGTGAGAGAGATTCACACTTTAAAAGCAGTTACTCTGTACTCTGTATGTTGACAAGCGTATGTTGGATTTATAAAGAATGGACATATTCTGCTTGATTTGATTATCATTTAACCCCTTCATTTCAGTGTTTTTGATATGGTCATTGCTACAGTAGTGTATTGATATGCAGTCATGTTGTGTTGTGTTGTTTTGTGTGTGTTTTAATCATACGCAGTCAAAATGGATGTACTCTGATCTTTAAAACCCTGTGCTCACACTGAATACAGACAAACGTAATAGTTTTTTTTTTTACATTAAAACCTCTCACCAGCCCGCTAAAGATGAAAACTCATGAAAGTCCTGTTTAGTTTAGCTGTAAAGCTTTTGCATCAATTTGCAATAGAAATCCAGTGTTTTTGTTTATTTCGTACTATGTACCAATTACATTTTTTGTATTTGAGAAGTGTGAAAATGAAATAAGATATTGCTTTTCAAAAAATGTTGAATCATAAATGACATAAAGATGGATTCACTCATTTTTTTTTATTATACATTTATTTAGGTAGTGCTGAATGTTGTTGTCTATGTCTGATTGGTTCCCTATGGGGCCTCTCTCATTTTCTTTCTTAACTCCTCATAGTACATTGTGTTTGAAGCCGGACACGAACCCCTCCGTGGCCACCAATCAGAAGAGAGCGTTTACCAGGTACTTTGTTACACCCCTCCCTTCTCTACAGTTATAAAAAAAGATTTCGAGATTGTTGAATTTTTTTTAAATATTCATTCTATAACCTTATTTCCTCAATGAAAAACACGAATTGTGCAGTAGTCGGTCAGATAAAAAGTGTTTTAGTAAATCCCTACAAAAGACAAGATACGAATCACATACAGTGGGGACTGCAACAGTCTACGACCACAACTTAATTTGTTTATATTTGCTAATGATATTGTCATAAACTGTGTACTTATTATCATCAAATGAAATAATCTAATTATTATCAATATGCGACCCATGCTTGCATAATGAGTTAGACTGCACACCATTTAATTTTTAGCTACAGGCAAAAGAAAGTAAAAATGTCGATTTGGGTCAAAATTTCAGGTTTTCGTAAAAATTAGCACATTAAGCCCTCGTCTTAAGTTTGTGAATCAGGCTGGGGGGGCACACGTGCTAAACTAAACTAATGCTTATATCTTCTGTATGTGAATGTTGATTCATACAAAAATGCTTTTTTGAATAGTTGTGTTTGACACATGAAAACGTCTCGGGTAACGTATGTAACTGTTGTTCCCTTAGAAGGGAACGAGACGCTGCATCTCCCTTGTCATACTTCCTGCGTCCCTGTAACGCCGTCTTTGGCAATATTTCAGATAGTGATATACTTCCTGGCTCCCGCGTCACCCTGTCTTTGTCGTTAAGCCTCACCATTGGTTGAATTTGATATACACATTCAGACGCACTTACCTCTGGAGGTTTCCCCAAAGTGTCACTGCAGTGACTCAGCGCGAGTTCCCTCGAAAGGGAACTGTAACAATGTATCTTAAAAGGTAACACGATGTAACCTTGCTCTCACTTGAAATGTGTCCCCACATTTAGTCCTTGAATTTGAGGGTATTGGACCTGGAAAGTCCTTGAAAGGTCCTTGAATTTGAAGTTAACTAACGTGTGGAAACCCTGTACAAAGATGCGTGTCTATCTACATGCTATGACATTTTGTTTTAAAACATACAGGAATTAGAAAATAAAGTGCAGGACTTGCTTGATGTTAAAAGAGTTATTAAGAGAGATAAGACATAAAAACGATCTTCCTCGCGCTGACTGACAGTTTCGAAGCATGCACAGACATGCGGGTGCGTGACCCTAATATAGTCTACACAGAAATACAGTTTTAAAAATATCTTTTGACCGTTTATAATCTGTTAAGTCTTAAGTGAATGTTTGGTTAACTGTTGGGTATCTGATGTGTAAGATTATATTAGATCCTTGCATTACAGTAGATCTAAAAGCTTTCTGTCTCAATGTCAATCAAACAATAGAAGGAAAAAAGTTAAACATATATTTTTCCTTTTTTCACATTTCAGTGATTTTAAGGTATGGATGCTGTGATTTAGCTTAAGAATCCTCAAAAAAAAATCAACTAGATTTTTCTCAAAAATTTCTCAGATTTCAACAAATCATACATAATTTTGAAGTTGTTTTAATAGTAATAATGTAAAAATATAAATAAAACATTTCTGACTCATTATGCCAACATTAGTCATTTAAATAAAATTAGTAAAGGTAATGGTAATTGAATAATTTCTTCGTTTATTTTGAGCTTAGATTTTAAGTCCAGTGTATATGTAAATATTTGTGTAGTGCAGTAAGTTTTTCATGTATTTTTTATAATTTATTATAATTTTTAGGTTCCCACAAGTCAACAGAAAGAAGGGATCTATGACGTTCCGAAACGCCATTTTAAGACTGTAGGTGTTCCTGATACATTCACCCAACCTTCCCTCCTCATTCCTCCCTTAAACAAACCTCTCAGTATTTTTCTCCTTCAGTACTTTTAAAGGCTTTCCTGAATCCTATAAGAAGAAAAGTTATTAATTCGCAAATTGTCCTCGGTTCAAATCTCATAGCACAAACTTAATGAAAGTGAAATGGGTGAGGGGATAACAAACAGTGGCGCTTGTGAGAGGTTTGTTTATGGGCTTCATCTCTTATGTGGAAAAAAATCATACAGCATTTATGAACATAGAGATTTTTTTTAAATGAAAGCTGTAAGAAATCAAATTCATGATTGGTTACAAAAGTACTTTATGATTGCATGGAAAGTCATCATAAAGAGGAAACTCATGTCGTTTTCACCATTAGTGTAAAGTTTTTTTTTTGTATAACCATTAAGCTTTAAAGGGAAATAAAGAAGCAGGCATTTATTGTAAAATCCCAACCAGAGATTTGCTTTCACTAAAACGAATCCATGATGAACTGTTGCTATCAGTCCATTTCACAAAGTGTTATTGCTTGTCTGTTCATTCAGTTGGAGCCTATCGAGTGCCCGGATACGTCTTTACATAAATCTCCAGCGCTCAATGTTTGCTCACAAATGCCAAACATTGATCCTTCTTGATGTATGAGCACTCAAGCCATCTGCTGTGATGTGAAAAAGTCTGCATTAGTTTTTTTTCTGACCATGACCGTTGTGTTGATTTCTTTTTGCACATGTATTGGGTTCTGACTGCATGAACACACTCATATTAGTGCTTATCCATCTGTTTGTGTTTGAATGTTTCACCTGATGTTGATGGTCATGCTGTCTTTGCGGTGTATCTAAAGCTGCTTGATATGTTGAATGGGCTGCTCATAGATGACCACACATCTCAATGTAAAGCAGTGCCTACTGGTTGAACTGATTCTGGCATCTTCTCCATCTCTAATTGTGTTTCAGAATATAAACCAGTTTGATCTCTTCGGTGACATGGCCACTCCTCCAGATATTCTTTCAGTAAGTAAACCTCAGGAGATCAATTAAAAGTCATGTGTTCAGTCTTAGAATAAGACAAAGATTGTTTTTTTGGGGGGGATTGTTGAAAATTTGCTGTTAACTTTTTCCCTGCCAAGAGAAAATGCTTCCCTGCCAATTACGAGTATTTCCGCAATACCCCTATTATCCACCAGGTCCATAACTTATAAAACCCAGAAGTATCGCCATAGGGCAAACAGCTGTATGTCCGTGTAAATTTTGAGGATCGCTCTGCATCTGATCTCTATCAAAAGTCTTTCACAAAAATTTTATTATTTCAGCTTTTTGCTCAAAATTTGGGTATATATTTGAGAGATCATAAAAAGAGAACTTATAAAGGTAGGATGAAACTTTTTTATTGTTTGTTTGTTTGTTTGAAAGCAGAGGGTCTGTTCTTTCATTTGATATATTGTATGTTTATATATTTTAAGAAGAACATTTTCTAGAAGGCTTGTGTTGAAAATCCTGAAAAATGCTGGCTCTGGCTGGGAAAGCGTTAAAGGTGCACTGTGTAAATTTTAGCGACATCTAGTGGTGAGGTTCCTCCCTTTCGCTGCACACTAAGCTACAGTAGCCACAACATTTTGTCATCTCGGATGACATATGCTGCATCCCAAATCATCTACTTCCATACTACATAGTAGGCGAAAAGCAGTAGGTGAGTCGTGAACCATCTGGAGAGCAGTCACCCAACTAAGAAAAAGAGTTGTCATCATAGTTAAAAATGTCCGAAAGCGTTAACATTTCTTTATGCAACGCTTGCTTAAATTAAAAGTACCTTTGTTATCTAGCTTAACTACCTGTGTGGAAAACAAGTGAGAAGGAAGTGGTTTACAGACATATAAGGAGAGACTTGCTGCGTCTGAAATCGCCTACTTCCATACTGTACTATCTATAGTAAGCGAAAAGCAGTATGCAATGCGAGTGGTATGTCCGAATTCATTGTATTCAAAAAACTGTTTGCGAAAAGTATCCAGATGCTTACTACTACTACTAATTAGTCGCAAAATCTTAAAGTGTTCGTCCCGGGAGAGGATTTATCCAACAAAGAAGAAGATGGAGATGTGTTGTTTTATATGACTCAAAGACTTGCGCTTGGTTATGCAAGCAAATGAAATTACATATTGCCTAAAAATAATCCAAAACAGTCACTCGACAATTGACAGGTATATCGAATAATTTTAAACCTTATTCCGCCACGTACACTTTTCATTTTTTGCTCTTCTGCATTTTGTCATCCGACTTTGACACGGCACATCCGGTAGCTAGTTTAGTAGTTAGGAGATTGATCATAGTTCACTATAACTTTAGCGAAATGACAAATAATGTTAATGCCGTGGCCACGGAAGGTAACCTTTTGGGACCATGTGTATACTGTATGATGTTACAATCAGATATTAAAAGTAAATGTATTATTATAATTATACTCTGATCTGATTGTTTTCATAGATGCCGGCGTCACCTGCTAACACTGTGGATCCCGGAAGAAGACGACGGCGTCATCCTCCAGAACTCTTCACCCATTTTAGTCCACCAGCGGTGCCCTCAGGTACAGTACAGTTGCTATAGCAACCACCATCTCCTGTTTCCTGAGTTACACAGATATTACGAAAAACATATCATTCATCAAAGGTCGGTCACTTTTAAAGGGAACCTATTATGCAAAATCCGCTTTTAAAAGTGTGTGAACACAACCAGCCTACAATGAAAAAAAATGTTTTTAAATCCCCAAACCAAAGCAGTTTCGTAAGACATGCTGTTTTGATTCTCTTGTTAATGTGATGTCACACAAACAAAGCCCCGCCCACAGCCACTGCCTGACTGATAATTTTACTCAAAAGCTTTCACGGTTGTGTTTATTAGCACATTGTTGGGCTAATGCGGCTGAATATACTATGTTCTCAGACTGTATTTAAAGAGATAAGATCTATTTTTAACCAAAAGCGCTCACTGTCTGTTAATAAGGGAGTGAGGAGTTGTAGCTCATTTGCATTTAAAGGTACAGACATGAAAACAGCACGTTTTTGCTCCCATCCATATAGTGGAATTTTGGACATGATGTATCAAATTATGTATCTTTTGGATATTTGTTCTTGTATCACAGGGTATATGACCATGGGTGCTATCCAGGCAGCCCATTGGGCTCAACAGTCCTTTGCTGCTCAGGCTGCACCGATGGCCTTCGGGGTCCAGGCGCCGTTGCAGATGGCTCAGATGATTCCCAGAGGTCAGCCTGTGATCTGGGGTCAGGCCAATCTCTTTCACTCCCCAGCCACTGGCCAGCAGCAGTGGGCCTTCGTGCCAGCTCAGGCGGTGGGTATGGGGCCGCATCCATTGCTTCAGGGCCTGGTGCCCATAGCTGCCATGCGGCCGCACTCCTGTGAACCCCCCGACACTTCGTCGGCCGTAACGAGCCCTCAGCACTTTGTGGACTCTGCTCTGCGGCACGGCAGATCTAAAGACACCCTACACGAAGACCCTCAGGAAGAGGCCATAACGGGTCACGTTAATGCAGAAACAACTTCAGATCCTGCACAGGCTGCTGGGAAAAAGGACGTGGATGAGCTGGATCTTACACAGATGAGTTTGACTCCAGGATCGTCTTTGTCACCATCCACGAATGATTCTCGTGAGTTATAAACATTTCCTAACAGTAACTGTTGCAGATAAATGACCAAAGATTGATGACCACATATGGGCTTTAAAATGTAATTCAATCTAAAGTTAGGATGAATATTTAAAGTCATAAACGAAATGTTACCATTTCTGTCATCATATCAGCTATTTGTTTGAAAATATGTTTAAGCTCAAGTGCATGCGGCCATTAAAATAAAAGAGATTTAAGATTTTTTTCTGTAGGTCCTGAGCAGGAGTCCACATGTGTAGCAGATGTTCCCTCGACAGCACCTTCACTCCTAAACACAAATGACAGCTCAGGTCAACTAACAGAAGAAGAAGCGGTAATGAATCTGTTTCTTTCATTAGACATTAATTTGACTTTTTATTGTGATCCATTTTTTGTTAAACCCCATTCACACAGCACTTATCCCAGAAAATCTCTGTAAAATTGGCAGAGAGGCTTCTGTGTGAACACAAATGCGTCCCGTAAATTTTCTGGGATCGCTCCCATAAGGAGGACCTAGTAACATAGCCATAACATACACAGACACAATGTTGATAAGTAAATGATGAAGCTGATTTGTCAGTCACATGACGTGCGGTGCGGACCCTGCATTCTGAAAAATGTAAATATTTTCAACTCGCTGTGGTGCCAATGCGCCTGGAAAACAGAGCATGCCACACCGCACGTTGCGACGTATTTAAAAATCACAAAAAATGCTGGTGGGGAATGAGTCAAGATCGTTCACAAAATTTACAAATTTTCAGCCCAGGTCTATCAGTTCGTCTCCCAATTTATGCTGCTCAGCATTGTTTTCCAGAAACTCTTTCATATAAAATCCTGAAACAATAGGCAGCAGTGATGGGAGTAACGCGTTACAAAGTAGCAGTAACGGACATGTAACAAAGTATTTTTTTAAATCAAGTAACGCAATTACAATTACTGAAATTTAAATAAGTTTGTTTCTTGCGTTACTCTGTTTTGTAAAAAATGTGTATTGTAAAAAACGACTTGTGTATTACCCACAATGTAAAAGGAATAGTCTACTCTTTTGCCATATTAAACTATGTTACTAACTCAACCTAGACGGATTAATACATACCTATCTTTTTTCAACGCGTGCACTGTACAGCGCGTTATGAATGTGTTAGCATTTAGCCTAGACCCATTCATTCCTATGGTACCAAAAAAAGTTTTATTTTGTGGCACCATACTTACTGGTATAACTCCTCATGTAACAGTCTTAAAATAAAGAAAACACAGAAGTGTTTGGTACCATAGGAATGAATGGGTCTAGGCTAAATGCTAACCTATTCACGACGCGCTGTACAGTGCACGCATTGAAAAAAGATAGATATGTATTAATTCATCTAAGTTGAGGTAATAACATAGTTTAATATGGCAAAAGGGTAGACTATTCCTCTAAATAGACCAGGGATCCAAAGTAATAGATTGAGACCTGACCCGGACCCGGCTGATCATTTAAAATATAGACTTCTGTGTAGACCTCTAATTGATAGTGGTGCATACAGTATGTGGTGACAGCACAACCTGCTGGTCAAAAATGACATGAAAATAATACTCACCGTTGAGCTAAATATACTAAACTAGTGTCCTGATTGCTGCTTACATCTCAAAGGAGAGCCAGACAGACAGAAAGATAGACAGTTTTCATCCGTGGTTTGATTCTCTCTCTGTCTTACAGGTCTCTTCTCAAGCTGTCAGCGCTGATGCTCAGCCACCAGATGCTCAGACAAACATGACAGATTCATCACAGGCTGATGTTTAAAGACAGATGACTTCTGGGTAGGTTTTCTTTGTTTCTTCTCTTCATTGTTTATTAAGGTTCTGCAGTGACCCATTGGTTGTGCATTCTGACATCAATGTACAGTGATTTACTTCATGCTGTTAGACTTTCTTTACACTTTATTGCTCAGAGGATTATCTTTCACAGCCCAAAAGACTTCATGGCATTCTCTGGTATGATTCAATTAGGTGATCTGATTTGCCTTAGTTGCTACGTAAATGTCATTATAAAAAATAAATTATAAAACAGGCAGTTCTGGTCCTTCATTCTGATTGGTTGCATTCTAAGCTGTGATAAAATACCCCGGTAACTCCAGGGCTCAGACCACATTACATAGCTTAAGGATCACTGGGCCACTGTTGCTACGTACTGATTTATGAAAATAAACACCACAGTCTTCAATCATATTTAAATTTTTTCTACAATTGCACAATTAATGGCGATATCCAGATAAATATGACAGCTGGTAGGGGGCCCCATGTTAAGACCGCCTCCGACTGTAACTGCACCTTTAAAAAAGGTCCAAATATGTTCCATTTTGTTACAGATATGTACCTTTGAGGTTCCAATAGGCACATTTTAGGTACAAAAGTGTACTTTTTGAAAAGTACCGCCCGGTGACAACTTTCACCTTCTTGTACCTTTTTTCTGAGTATCCAGATTCTATACCATATGCTCTGTCAATCCCACAATCCCTTGCACAAGCATGTCACAGCACAGAATGGATGCAATGTATAAAGCATGAAGATCTGTTATAACTGTACTGTATGTGTCCTGTATTATAACATCGAAAGCTATATTTGTATTTTTATGCATAGGAAGAGCCATTCTGGACATGCAGAAGATTGCTGAGAGATCAAGACTAGCTGTGTACTGAGCTCACAAACTTTAAATATGTGATTGAAGGTGCATTTTATAACAACATATATGACTAACAGAAGAAGCAAAATCTATTTTTAATAAAATAATGTGCACCTTTATTTCAAAATGGACTTTAATATTAGCTGTCCACCAGTAGTTGCCAACCATTCAAATATTTTTTTCATCTTAAAGGGCACACATTATACCCATTTTTACAAGATGTAATATAAGTCTCAGGTGTACCTAGAATGTGTCTGTGAAGTTTCAGCTCAAAATACCTCACAGATCATTTATTATAGCATTTCTAAAATGACCCTATTTTGGTGTCTGTACCTTTAAATGCAAATCAGCTACAGCTCGCCACTCCCTTACCACCAGACAGTGAGCGCTTTCAGTTAAAATAGATATATTCTTGTGAATACAGTCTGAGATCATGGTATCTTTAGCCATATTAGCGCTACAGCGTGATAACAAACACATTTAGAAGGCTTTTGAGTAAAATTAACCAGTCAGTCAGTGTCGGTGGGTGGGGCTTAATCAGTGTGACATCACATTAACAACAGAATCAAAATTGCATGTCTAATGAGACTGCTTTGGTTTATTGAGGATTAAAAACGGAGTGGGTGGATTTTTTTCATTGTAGGGTTGTTATGTTCAGACACTGCGACATATGTATATCCAAACACCTTGTAAAAGTGGATTTTGCATAATATGGGCCCTTTAAATGATACGTCATCTTTTTGGAAATTAGATCGGTGAGATATAACTGTGAGGATATTAGAAAGTATTAATTTAGAGAACTGCAAAACATTTGTAATGCTTGACAGATTTAATGCATTTCACTATTTTCACTTTATTTAATTCAATTTCATTTATAAAGCAGCTTCACTTGAAAAACTTTAATTGTGTAGCTGTACATTTGAAATACAGTAAGAAGCCAAAAACCTCAGTTGAAACATGTTACTTTCTTTTTTTTTTTATGAAGAAATTGTATGTTGATGTATTTGTCATCAAAACAAAGAGAGAAAATAAACTCATTTCTTAAATCGGCCATCTGTTAAAAGCAACGTGATGACAGATGCTCTTGGTTTTTTTTTTTAGCTTTTATACAATGACACAATGTTTAAAAAAAAAATGACTTTATATCTTCTAAGTACTGCGTATCTAACGTATGTTTTTCAATGACAAATGTATTCGTCTGAGCTTTTGAAACATGATATTTGCTCTTTTTATTGTTGCAAGCTCAGTGTGGTTTATAACAGCAATACTGTGTGTGAATATATCCGTACCCTCTCAGGGTCGATGTTTGTATTAATGACAAACCTGTTCATTGTGCATTCGCCTCCTGTATCAATCTGTATGAAAGTATAGATGGTCCACAGTAAGGGGTCATGTACACCAAAGCGTTTTCACCTGTGGTCGACGTATGTTTTCAATTGTTTACAATGTTAGTGCAGCGCTTTTCAAAAATGCCAGCGGCTCCTTTTACACGCCCAGCTTGTTAAAGGCGGAGTGCACGATTTTTGAAAAACACTTTGGAAAAGGGAGTCGGGCCAACCACCAAAACACACTTGTAACCAATCAGCTGTAAGGGGTGTGTCTACTAATCGTCAATTGTTGACTGGGTTGCGGGTCTATCAAATGAAGGTCCAGATTCTATTGGGGTAGGGCCGTGTTTGTTTAGGTGATTTCAAATGTCAACATTGGCTTTCAGAGATCGTGCACCCCGCCTTTAATGTCGCTTTTCACTCCAATCATACTGGAGGAGGGGCGGAACAAATATCCCAACAAACAACCGGCACATCGTTCAACAACTGATAAACAAAACCGAACTATCACAGCAACCAAAGCGATTAGCTTAAAAAAGCTGGCAAGCGCCCATAGTTGTTTTCATCCGCTTTTGGTGTGCATGCTCCCTAACACTGATTCAAGAACAATGCTGTAGTTATTGTCATCCATAAACATTTGGTTATCAGATAAAATACCGTGTGTTTATGTTTTCTCAAAATCTGTTTTTATTCATCCAGTTCTGTTGTTGTTGTATTGCAGTAATTTGGCAAATTAATGGTTTGTTAATAAAAAATGTTAGCAAAATGAAGCGCCGTGTTAATAAGTCATCCATTGAACTGACTTTCTGAATTTTTACTTTGCATTTTGTCAGAAGAACAAGCAAATAATGTCTGTTAATATTTGAGATTTATACAAGAGGCGTTCAATTTAACTTTTTCGAAATAATGGCATCACGGTGATATCCAAAAGACTTAGAGCGATAACCAATTTCAGGAGCTCATTTACTGAAATAAAGCAAAGAATTTGACATTTGTATGTCATATTATATATTTGCTTATGTTTGCATGATGGGTTTGATGTTTTTTTTTTCACGCAAAATAAAAATGTTGTCATCATCTCATGTTTGTAACCAAACCGATCAGAGGCCCTATTGATTTTATCCTACTATGGAAGGGGCTTCTGATCGGTTTGATTACAAACATTTCTTAACCCTGAAGAACCCAGGAAAATCCAAAAACCCATTTATTCTATTGAACAAATTTGACCCCGTGGGTTCTCCAGGGTTAAAATATCTTCATATGCATCAGAACAAAAAAATGTATACAGGTTTATAACAACACGAGTCAGTAAATCATGACAGAAATTAAATTTTGGGGTGAACTATCACTTGAAACTCAAATGTCCTGGCCATATTTCACATAGAAATCAAGCAAAAATATGTAATTTTTTTATTTAAAAAATAAAATTATGTTATTTTACTTTGCCATTAATGTAATGCAAAACATAATAAAATGTTTTAAACATTTGAATGCATTATAGTTATTAGAATAAGAATAGTAAATGTGCTTAATTTTGTGTTACAAAGTTATGATCAATGCAAAATAACATTTTATTTTTATTATGTGTATTATAACTTATTTTGGAGGGAAATGTGACCTGTACATGTTATTGTAAGATTCACCACTGATCATTTTTGAAATTATTTGATTTTGTTTTAGCGGTTTACATTGTCTTTTGTCTAAGCTAATAGTGTTTCAATGCAAAGTAATCTGACACCACATCATGTAATTTTGCCACAAATAAAATTTCATACAATTGTACAAATATGTCATCATTATAAATCTATAAATATTATTGTTTTTTTGTTTTTGCCTGTTGCACAGATTAGAAAGCTTATAAATATTTTTTAAGTGTCCAATTGTGATACAATAAAAATGCTGGGATATTTTCAACCCAGCACTGGGTCAAAACCCATTGGGATGTAATTTAACCTATGCTGGGTTGTTTTAACCCAAGTATAAATGTTTTCTGGGTTAATTTAAACCAACTGCTGGGTGTAGCATCATCAGAGGTCCAGCAGAGAGCAGCAGATTCATGTATTTTCATTTATAATGACCGACTGTTTATTGTGTGAACAATTGTACAGTATTTTACTGTATTATTTTATTTTTACATTGAACTTGAACTTTATTAATTTTGCCGTTTAAGTAAATAACCACTTCTCAATTTTCTTTATTTGGAAAAATAGGCAGTGAACTAGTTTAATAATAAGACTAATATATAATGTATGTTAAAGTAAATTAAATGAAAAGATAATATGAGTATTAGAGGAATTTTAATCGAATTAAAAAGCCACAAAAGTTAAATAAGACTTCTGTAGTGTTCAGTTGAAAGTCCAATGGTTACTTTAAATGCAGTTCAAACAAACAAACATTTGTCTATTGATTCTCTCTGTTGAGTTTTAGGTGATGCAACTCATTTACCAGAAATGAAGACTTCAAATAACAAATCCCAGAAAAAAACAAATGCTTTGAGGTTTTTACATTTGTACTTCCATTTGAGATGTCATACAAAACACATTACATTGAAATTTTTCATATGTAGCCATTACACAAAAAAGACTTTTAATGGAAAAGCATCATGCCCTGGTCATTCAGTGTTTTGCAACTTTATCCAGGATGCCCTCACTACTACAGGACTTTGTTGAATGTTTTAGGTGATATCATGTGATTTGGTTTAGTGTTGTCCTGTGCAGTGTTTGTTTAAATGAGAGGAGGGGTCTCATGGGAAGGTTTAGGGTTTGTGGTCCGTCACTGCGCTCCGTACTGAAGTCTGTTCAGGTGTCTTTTTACAATGATTTGCTTTCTGACAGCAAACTCAGCGTACAGCAAAGCAACACTTTGTCTTGCCATAATATGGTATGGTTATATTTTATTTCTATAGTGCAATGTTAATGTTAATCTTTGCGATCTTTAAAATGGTTAACTATATGGTTAATTTACCAGTGCTGTACCTGTATAAAGACCTGCATAGTCTGTAAATGTTTGTTGATTTTTGGCTCATTGACTGTACAGTAGATCTCTTGCACAGTAAAAAGTTGAAAGATTATTTAAATTGGTAACACCTAAAAAAAATTTTTTTTTCAACTTAAAATGTCACTTTGGTTTTACTTTAGGTGAAAATTATAAGTTGAAAAAATGTACATAATTTTTCTTTTCACTTCTTACAGTATATACTTTAGTGTTAATAAAAACTAACAAACATATTTGAGTCAAATATTTACTCTGTATTTAATCAAAGAAAATATAATAAAAAATGTATTTATCATTTTCTTTTTTTATTGGAAGATACGCTGTAAATGGTGTCCTAAATCAATAACAGTTGTTCTGCATACCTCGCTGTAAAAAATACAGCAAGTTAAAAAAACTAGGTTTTGCAAGTCAACTCAACTTACTACTTTATGTTTTGACCTGTTATTAAATTGACATTTAATTGTTAAACTTCATTTGTAACATGAAATTCATGTTTATTTTTTTCAGAGGAGGCACAAATGAGAAACTCGTCAAACATTGTCATGTGTGTGGCTCGTCATATCAAAATATGTGTTTCGTGCATCATGTGAACCTATGTGCTGCTTGTCATGACAAAATAGGTGTCTGCTGCAGACGCTTCGTTTGCTTGCATCTCTTTTATCATAAACCCTTTCGACACGTATGCAGCAGGCACGTATTTTGACATTATGTACATACAGTGGGGAAAATTAGTATTTGTATTGGAAAGTATTGGAAAATATATTTATTATGACTCAACTTGTATACTTAAATGTTCTGATTTATTTCTATGAATTCAATATTTGGCTTGATGCAGCAGGCACGTATTTTGACATGATGCACATACAGTGGGGAAAATAAGTATTTGTATTGGAAAGTTTTGGAAAATATATTTATTATGACTGAACTTGTATATTTAAATGTTCTGATTTATTTCTATGAATTCAATATTTGGCTTGATGTTACATCTGGTGGAAATTTTATGTCAATAGCCCAACTGTAGAAATCTCCTTACTGATAAAAATGCCGATGTGTCAAATACTTATTTTCCCCTTGTAGGTTCCCATGACACACCAAACACATATTTTGACAGGACGAGCCATAAACATGACGCATATTTTTGCCTTCTCAGAAGACTGATAAAAATGTTTTTTTTTACAGTGTATAGATGACCTTAGAAATGTGCTTGTGTTTTTTACTCTATGTTGCATTTTCCTCTCATTGATTTATTTAAAAAAAAAGCATAAATCTTCCTTTACCAGTGCTGTTATAGTTTATAGTTCAGGAGAACCTGTGGATTGTTCACTGTCTGAATGGTCTTCATGGACACGCTGTGACCCCTGCCTGAAACAAAGAGTGAGTACTGTACAAACAGTGCTAACATTCTCAGTGTCGCATGACTTGTATTTAAATAGTGACCTTTGTGCAATTGAATAATTCTCTTTATTCTTAGTATCGATATGCCACATTGACACAGCCGTCTGAGTTTGGAGGAGAGCATTGTCATGATCACGGCCGAGAGGAGGAGCCCTGCACTCCTCCAGCACGATACTCCTGTCAGAAACCTGCTCCTCCATGCCAGGGTTTCCGTTGTACAACAACAGGTCACCAAACAACCACCACTTCACCAAACATCGAAATTAAAATCAATGTTCTTATATAAAGGATACAAATAGAAAACGTCCTTAGACAATACGTACTGTATACGGTACCAGCGCTATCTCATGGCAATTTATACGTATTTTACAAGTTGGCTAATTCGTATTAATTTGTACGACCACATTTGTACTTTTTTACAATTTTCATTGACCCCTGCGACGTTGGGGTTGGGGTTTATGTTTTATTTTTTTAGGGTTGTCAGAAGATTAATCGCGATTAATCGCATACAAATTAAAAGTTTGTTTTTGCAAATATATATATTATAGCTTTGTTAACATATGCAATGTATATGTGTATTTATATAAACATAATAATTACACACACATATATACGTATATTATGTAAACATATTTTATTTTGTATGCGATTAATCGCAATTAATCTTTTGACAGCCCAAGTTTTTTTTATGATAATTGTTAGTTTTTGCCTGAATAACTTTGTACGAATTCATGCAATTCAATTTAAGCGTCCTTGAGCTCTGGAAAGGCGCTATATAAATAAAACTTATTATTATTATACAACTTAGCCAACTCGTAAAATATGTACGAAGTCTCGTGAGATCAGGCTGACAGTAGAGTATAATGTAAGTGTCATCGATCTTTTGTAAGATTATTTTCAACTATGCAAGGTGTCTTTAACATACCACATGTCACAGAAAAGTACCAGGATGAAAGTAAATGAGGCTGTAATAGTTGAAGAAAGGTCGTAGGTTTGAATGATTTGTATGTCTTGTAACAGGACGCTGTGTGTTTGAGGCTCTTCGCTGTAATGGTGATGATGACTGTGGTGACGGCTCTGATGAACAGGGCTGTCATAAAGTCTACAAAGCCTGTAGTGAACCCACTGAGGAATACTATGGAATCGAGAACCTTGCCAGAGGGTTTGATCAGATTTTATACTGTGCACTTTTAAATTACAGTTCATATTTCGATCTTACGCATCAGTGTTGCATGCATCCACTTTATATTTGTGCCATCACCTCTGGATCTACACCCAAAATTTTGTGAGATCTTGTCGGATGAGCACTGTTTTCATTTAGGTAGCTGTATCCCATCTAGCCAAAAATGCTGCTTTCATCCTAATCCTACCCCCAAACCTAACCTTAAAACCAACATCTTGCTGGATTTTGGCGTTTGCTGTATCCCTTCCGGCCAAAAGCGGTTCTGACTAGAGTAGATACTGCTATGGCCAGATGCTGGGTTTAGGGTTAGGTTTAAGGGTAGGATTAGTGTGAAAATGAAATAAAGCTTTGGACCAGGGCTTTGAACCAGATTTTTTCCCAATTGGTATTAGGAAATTAAACTTAAATTATTAGTCTACATATGTTAATAGAGATTACTATCTCTTTAAGATAAGCACGAACCTGGTTTCTGCCTCTAATCTATAAATGATATATAAGACACAAACAAATGTTTTTATTAGAAAAAGAATACTGTGGTCAATCGAGATCATTTTGTTTGTATGTGTCCTGTCAAGAACAGAAAGATTGTTTGCTTGCTTTTTGAAACGCGTCTCTCTGTGTATGCACTTTTGAGTGCACTTAAACATGCGCACACACACAGATGGAGGACAAATCCAAACGGCACTTCGGGAAGATGATGCAGCATAAACAGCCGCTCCACATAAAGTGAAAATTACGTTGTTTTTCAGTGCTTTATTCGCCAAATGTATTTTAATGGACTACAGTATGAGACACAGTAGTGCAACTCTCTCTCAAGTTTACACATCAAGAGTTCTGATCTTTGAAGGGCATAGGGATAATCACGTTTGATTGGAGTCGGACCGGACACATTCAATCGCATGTGAGTCTATGCGTACAGAAAATTGCTCACTTTAGCGCCTTTTTGTGGTTAAATTGTTTAAAATCACTTAAGTGTTTTTGAAACACATGCAAATGATCAACTTTCTCCCTATTTAATTTGCATGCGAGCCGAATCGTGGGTCGTGATCTGTACGGATCAACTGTGATCCGTTACACTACTAATTAGTATTAAAAAAACAAACATCTTGAGATACTTGGTAGCCTACAATATTAACCTCTATATGATTGAGCATTAAAGACTTGGCCTTGAGTAGACTACTTGCTGGTGGCAAGCTTCTTATTTCTCAGATGAGTCAACGACAACCGGAAGTGAACTTCACAGAGTCATAATGCACAGAAATCTTGTCAAAGAACGAAAAAAATTACGGTATTAACTGGTTACCACTATTATATATAAACGATTCTGTTCTGGAACATATATATTTTTAAAGTGTCTGGTTTCGTTTCTGTTCCTTGCAAAATATCAAGTTTCTGGTTTTCGTTTTCTTTCTGTGAACCGGTTCAAAGCCTTGGTCTGAACGCAGCTTTTGATATGATACCTATAAAGAATGGTAATTTACTTGTCATTTATTTCCCTTGTTATCAGAAATAAACTACTGTTAACTCTTTCCCCACCATTGAGTTTTTACAGCAATTCACGGCATCCACTAGGTGTCGCTTCTACCCAACTTCTAAAACACTGAAGCATCCACTGATCCAAATACAGTAAAAACTCTGTATGTTTTGATCATTGATGATCAACAAAAGTCCTTTACAAACATGCAATTGTCGGAGTTTTTTTTATTTTTTAAGAAACCTTCCCATATTTGAGAGGTGATATAAAGGATATATGTATATATTAGGGATGCACCAAATCTTTTTGATGGGGTTGGGATTTTTTTTCCACCCAACCCTAGGCTTGCGCTACGCTGGTCGACGTCACGTGGCCGTTTATTACACAAATCGGGTGCTGATGTGGAGATAAGAATTTTTTTTTCGGTGAGCCTTAGAGGCAGTTCACATTTCCTGGATGCACCTGGAAAAAACTAGCGCATTCCACCGCATCGCTTTCATTATGCATAGGCTTATGGTAATTGTCAAAATAGTTTTTCCCACTTGTCATCCTGGCATAATGTTGCCTATCCTTTTTTTTACAGTTAAAATCAAATAAAATGAAAAATACACTGCTGTGGACGTTGTTTACTTCATTAATGTGTTTTACTGTGTTAATGGAATAAGGATGCAAGTAGGATTCGGTATTCGGTTTCAGATTCGACCGAATCTTAAACAGTGGATTCGGTATTCGGCCGAACCCAAAAAATCTGGATTCGGTGCATCCCTAGTATATATACATTTAATATATTGTGTGTTTATATATTTAAAGAAGAACATTTTCTGGAATCAGATTATCTTTTATGATCAGATTACAGTTACTTTTATGATTTTTTATGGCAGCATTGATCTTTAGTGATCTTCCCCCATTACAACTAACAACTATTCAAGAATTCATAATGTAGTTCTGCAAGGTCTTTATTTTTGTCATGTATAAATCAAACACATAAAGCAGAGATCATCTCTTCTTCATTTCTAGAATCAACATCATGAACGGTAAACTAGAAGCAGTGGTGCTTGATAACCGCTATTATGCTGGTGGATGTTTGCCTCATTTTATCCAAGATATCCGCTTCAGGAAGCCATATAATCTCCAACAGTACACAACAGAGGCAGGTTTACTTTCTGAATCACATTACTGCAAAACTAGTTGCACGATTTAAAAGTATGTCTTTAGTGTTACAGTAGACGTGGATTACAGTATTTTGTATTTTGTTGTTCACAGACAAAAGGCTCATTTGATTTTAAGATGGAGGCATTTGATTCATTCACTGAGTACTCCATGAGTGAAACCAAAATGACTCTGTCGAAGACCAGTGTCTCTATTGGAATAGCCATTCCTGCTGTATTTGAATTCAGTTTTAAGTATAATGACCACAGGTACAAGAAATCAGTCAAGAAGATGCGCACTTTTTCTGGAACGGTAAGATGTGCAACTTAATTCTGATTTATAAAGATCAAAATAAAGGGGTGAACATAGCCTACTTTTTTACATTTAAGTTGTTTTGGATCATAATTTTTTTTCCAGGCCCTGCGACAGATGAGATGTTTAGCAAAGTTATTAAGAATATAAACCAAAGAAACATTGAAATAATATCGACCTACATTTTTGTATACAAGTCATCCATTATTTAATTTTCTGTATTCTCATCAGAATAAGAAATTCATCCATGCACACTCTGAGCTTGTGATGGCACGTTATGCGCTGAAGCCCTCAAACTTGATGTTACACCCAGAGTTTCTGTCCCGTCTCAATGCCCTTCCCCTGGAATACACATACGGAGAATACCGACAGCTCTACAATGACTACGGGACACATTTTGTTAAAGAGGCAACGCTCGGTGGAGACTTTGACTATACCCTCGTCTTCAATAGTGAAAAACTTGAAAAAGCTGGTACATTTAGAAGTTCAAATAAGAAGGCTTATCAAAATAAATTGTTTAAGTTTCTACTAATAATTGGTGTTGTCTTGATTTAAAGGCTACACGCTCGATGATGCCAAAACCTGTGTGGATGTTGGTTTAAGACTTGGTGCAAACATTAAGGGAATTTATGTGAGTGGAGGAGTCTCAGCTGGTGGCTGTAGTGGCCTACTGAAAGAGTTTGGAGGTAAGCCAAAATCACACTTTAACATGTTCAAATGTTTTCTGTAAATTTGTGTATTGCGTGAATTTCCCTGAAGGAATTTACTGAAGGTGGCCAATGATGTAAATTATACAAAAATGGATGTTTACTCAAAGAAGCAATGATTAAGCCCCAATGAGATCATACAAATTCATACGAATTGGTCAATATGGTTAAATTCCCGCAGTATTAGATTGTGTCGCCGTTGTTCGTTTTGGAATGACATGACTGGCCAGTCAGAATCAAGCCTTCTGGAGTGCCATGTAATACTTATAAATATTTCATTGTTGACTTGTGGCACTAAGAAAACATAAAAATAGAAATATTGTATGGCATTGTGTGGCACGGCATGGCATGGCACGGCACGGCATGGCATGGCATTGCATTGCATTGCATTGCATGGCATGGCATTGCATTGCAATACATGGCATGGCATGGCCTGGCATAAACTTCACCTACCAAGCTAGACCAAGGACAATGGGAATATTTCATTCATATGTTGACTTGTGGCAGTAAGAAAACATAAAAATAGAAATATTGCATGGCATTGTGTGGCACGGAATGGCATGGCATTGCATTTCATGGCATGGCCTGGCATAAACCTCACCTACCAAGCTAGACCAAGGACAATGGGAATATTTCATTCATATGTTGACTTGTGGCACTAAGAAAACATAAAAATAGAAATATTGCATGGCATTGTGTGGCACGGAATGGCATGGCATGGCATGGCATGGCATGGCATTGCATTGCATTGCATTTCATGGCATGGCCTGGCATGGCAATTTATTGCATTGCATTTCATGGCATGGCATGGCGTGGCATAAACCTCACCTACCAAGCTAGACCAAGGACAATGTGAAACATGGGGGAATTTATACACAAGACAATCAAAGTCAAATTCCTACAGTATTCGATTGTGTTGCCGTTGTTCGTTTTGGAATGACATGACTGGCCAGTCAGAATCAAGCCTTCTGGAGTGCCATGTAATACTTATAAATATTTCATTGTTGACTTGTGGCACTAAAAAAAACATAAAAATAGAAATATTGCATGGCATTGTGTGGCACGGAATGGCATGGCATGGCATTGCATGGCATTGCATTGCATTGCATTGCATTTCATGGCATGGCCTGGCATAAACCTCACCTACCAAGCTAGACCAAGGACAATGGGAATATTTCATTCATATGTTGACTTGTGGCAGTAAGAAAACATAAAAATAGAAATATTACATGGCATTGTGTGGCATGGAATGGCATGGCATTGCATTTCATGGCATGGCCTGGCATAAACCTCACCTACCAAGCTAGACCAAGGACAATGGGAATACTTCATTCATATGTTGACTTGTGGCACTAAGAAAACATAAAAATAGAAATATTGCATGGCATTGTGTGGCACGGAATGGCATGGCATGGCATTTCATGGCATGGCCTGGCATTTCATTGCATTGCATTGCATTTCATGGCATGGCATGGCCTGGCATAAACCTCACCTACCAAGCTAGACCAAGGACAATGGGAATATTTCATTCATATGTTGACTTGTGGCACTAAGAAAACATAAAAATAGAAATATTGTATGGCATTGTGTGGCACCGCATGGCATGGCATGGCATGGCATGGCATGGCATGGCATGGCATTGCATGGCATGGCATGGCATGGCATTGCATTGCATTGCATGGCATGGCATTGCATTGCAATACATGGCATGGCCTGGCATAAACCTCACCTACCAAGCTAGACCAAGGACAATGGGAATATTTCATTCATATGTTGACTTGTGGCAGTAAGAAAACATAAAAATAGAAATATTGCATGGCATTGTGTGGCACGGAATGGCATGGCATTGCATTTCATGGCATTGCCTGGCATAAACCTCACCTACCAAGCTAGACCAAGGACAATGGGAATATTTCATTCATATGTTGACTTGTGGCACTAAGAAAACATAAAAATAGAAATATGCATGGCATTGTGAGGCATGGAATAAAATGAAAGAACAAAGCCCTTACAATATGTTTGGGATTTTCTACAGTAGAAGATTTTAACATGTAACCAGCAAAAGTTCTTGGTTTACTCTTAATGTACACATGTACATTTTTTTTTTTTTTTTGGTTTGATAAACTGCTTCTCGCTGTGGTGTTTTAGATGGCACTAAAACCAGTAAAATGGTGGAAGACGTTATAATTGTGGTGAGAGGAGGGGACAGTGAGTCAGTCTCACGTCTGGCTGCCAAACAACTGCCAACACCAGGCGACATGCAGCTGTGGGGCGACGCTGTCTTCTACAGTCCTGATTTTATCAATCGGAAGGTAAACTTATTATGATTATTCATAAAATGATTCATTTGAATGTTTATTGAAACTGTATCCTGCTGACTGTGGGTTAGTTATGTGTGGTTAAAGCTCAGAGTAATCCGTGAGGATTGATCCAAGTCAAGTAAAGTCATGTTTCTTTGGACAGGATAGCCCTTTATTTATTTATCTACAATGCTTTTGCTTTAAAGCAGGAAACAGCAAGAAAAATATAACACGGGAAAATAGGGAAATGATTAAATATTTAGAATATATAATATAAAGTATTATCGCAATTTTGATTTTACTTTGATTATAATCAAAATGTCTTCTAAATGTATGCAAAAATTCAAGAAAACCTAAAACCACTTGTATGCAATAATCAAATACTAAGCTATAATTTAATGTTTATAATAATGTTGATATATAAAATGTACATTATTATATTTTATATTATAATATTTTCTGTATTATTTATTTTTAAACATAATCTATATTATTATTATTATATACATTATATTATATATTATTATAGCCTACTTATTTTTTGGACACATATAAAGAAGATGTGTAATGACAAATCTTCACGCTTTCCTTCCTCACTTATTAAATCTCTATATGAAAGCATCTGCTTAGTGCCTAATGTAAACGTCATGTAAATGTAATGAGAAGTCCAAACGTCAATCTTGATCTCCTGTCTGTTTTATTAATTAAATGTCATATTTGTTAATGCATCCAATTCTGCTTTAATGTTACTCTGGCCAGTGGACGGCACTGGCTTCTCCAGCGACAGCAAAACCTCCCAAATAAAAAATGCGAAGCAAAACAGAACTTACGATAATAAATACGATCATGGATTTTTTTTTCAAGTTCTTTTGCTTCTATGACAAACTGCGCTAAAATTTTCTGTGGACCAGCGCTGCAGAAAGCCCATATATGGCGTGTTTTATGCAAATTACCATACCTCCAAATTCACTAACGTGAGAAGTTCAAGTGTGTGTATAAATACGAAAAACGTACGCAATTATTAGTGAATGAGACCCAATGTTTCTACTTTCTGATTGGCTATGTAATAGGTGGCCCATTAATATGATGAATAACAGGCACCATGTGAAATTAGAAATGCATTTGAACCTTACATGGAAATGGCTCTTAAAATGAATAAATAAATAAATATATTTTAAGAGGTGGCGAATTTGAATTTCACGAAGTGGCTAATTTGTATGATTTGCTTTTGCCCTTGTGACATTGGGGTCAATGTTGAGGTGGGGTTTTGTATTTTACAAGGTGGCCAATTCGTTTAAATTCGTTTGATTTGCTTTTGACTCTGTGACAATTTGTATGTATTTTACAAGCTGGGGTATTCATATTAATTCATACGTTTTGCTTTTGCCCCTGTGACATTGGGATTAGGGTCAGGTTTCATATTTTTTTAGGTTAATCGTATGATTTTGTACGATTGACTTTGCACAAATTCATACAAATTGGCCAGCTCATGAAATACAAATTACTTCTCGTGAGATCAGGCTGCATTATATCAACAAGTGCACCCCAGCAGCACCCGCATAGCTGGGTTGCCGGTAATTTACCGTCGATTTACATTTATGTTATTTACTGGCAAGAGTTTGTTCAAAGTTAAATAAATTTTAAATATTAACAAGTCTTTATCTTTACAGAATAAAACTATAAAATTACAGCCTCATGCATAGCATTCTGGGAACCAGAAATCATCATCAACCTTTTTCTGTTTTTTGCTTTAGATTTTGTTTCCCAGAATGTTTTGCTTGATGCTGTTTTTTTTTAGTTTTACTCTGTAAAGACAAAGACTTGTAAATGTTTAATGTTCATTTAACTTTGAACAAACTCTTGCCAGTAAATAACATAAATGTAAATCTACGGTAAATTACCGGCAACCCAGCTGCAATTTCTACGGAATTTTTTTACAGTGAAATTGGTGTTGTAAACTGAAAGATTCAAATACTAAATATTTAAAGTATTGATACCTCTTGTGCACTAGACTGAAAAAGTGAAAGCTGTCCCTTCTTAAAAAACGTACTTCAATTTACAACACATAAAAATTAAGTTTTATGTTCACTTTACAGTATGTGAAAATTTTAAGGTGAAAAACTTTAATAACTACTTCAATTGGTAAAACCTAAAATATTTAAACATTTTCAAGTAAAATTATTCACTTAAAGTGAGATCATTTAAAGGAATAGTTCACCCCAAAATTCAAATTATTTTTTACTGATGAACACAAAAGAAGATGTTGATAAATGATGGTAAGCACACAGCGGATTGTAACCATTGACTTTTATAGTACAAATACGATGGAAATCAATGGTTACAATCAGCCGTGTGCTTACCATCATTTATCAAAATATCATTCTTTTGTGTTCATCAAAAGAAAAAAAAACTCTTACAGGTTCAGAACGACATAAGGCTGAGTAAATGATTCATTTTGGGGTGAACTATCCCTGCAAATTGAAAAAGGAAAGTTTTAGTCGTAAATGAAGTCATAAAGTCAAGTTAATCCAACTTATGATCATACCATAGTCTTGGGTAAGGAATAGACTGACAATTGCTAAAGAGATAAATTTTCCAGCTCCCCTTAAGTTAAACATTTGATTCTTACCATTTTGGAATCCATTCAGCTCATATCCAAGTCTGGCGCTAGCACTTTTAGCATAGCTTAGCATAATCCATTGAATCTGATTAGACCATTAGCATCACGCTAAAAATAAGAGTTTTGATGTTTTTCCTATTTAAAACTTGACTCTTCTGTAGTTACATTGTGTACTAAGACTGACAGAAAATTAAAAGTGCTGCCGTACCAATATTACACAGCGCCCAAAAATAGTCCCCTTGGTAACTTTCAATAGCAGGGGATTATTTTTAATATCACTACGCCTGCTGCAGCCATGTTACGACAGCAAAGTCCTTGATTATTACGCCAGAATGAGAGTATAATTTAGAAAACTAATATCTGCTTAGAAAATCACAACTTTAAATTTTCTGTCGACCTTACGCTGATGCTAATGGTCTAATCAGATTCAATGGATTATGCTAAGCTATGCTAAAAGTGGTATCGTCAGACCCGGAGATCAGCTGAATGGATTTCAAAACCGTAAAAATCAAATGTTTAACTTTAGGGGAGCTGGAAAATGAGCGTTCCTTTAACATTTTCCAAGTTTGCAAACTGACAAAATGCAGTAATGATATCATGTTATAACAATATTGAACAGCTGGAACCGCTGTATGAGCTGGTGACCCCACGAGACTTCTCCAGCGCTAACATTCTGAAGAAGAACTTGAGAAGAGCTTTAGATGAGTACATGAGAGAGATCAGCTCCTGCCGCTGCTCACCCTGTCTCAATAACGGCATTGCCATCCTCAAAGGTGAGATCAGTCAAATGATAACACTCTCAGTGAAACATTATTGTTATATATTTTTAAATAATCATTTTTTCAGATTGTAAAACAACTTATTTACTGACTGAATGTACAGTATGTTACTCTTCAACTCAACTTCAAGTCAAGTACAATAACTTTTATGTTTAAAAATGTTTTTGTTATCAGGCACAAGGTGTGTGTGTATTTGTCCACCTGGTTTCAAAGGAGTGAGCTGTGAGATTACCCACAGGACAGGTATGGCCGATAGCAATATTACTGTTGTTTTATTAGCTTTCATGTCTATAAAAATTCATATGATTAATAAGGGTCTCCCTCACTTTGCATGGACACCTTACACACATTTCTCCAAGTCTGTGTCAAAAAGGTTGTGTAGTTGCTCTTGGATTTGACTGTCATTATGTTTCTGATCTTGAATCCAATAAAATGTTGCTCTATGGGCATTTTGCTTGTTTTATTACACATCCAGCATCAGCAATCGATGGCAGTTGGAGTTGCTGGTCTTCATGGTCCCCCTGTACAAGTAAAACTCAGAGCCGGACCCGCCAGTGTAGCAATCCGACCCCGCAGAACGGTGGGATGACGTGTCTGGGACCTCAGGAAGAATCTGCCGATTGCTGAAACTGAAGGACCAGTTTCTCAAACAAAGGACTTTGTTTTTAATAAGACAAAATAAAATCAGACAGTTATACATTAAATACTCTTTATTGTGGATCTTTTATATTGTTAATACATGCATGTAATAAAATAAAACATATTAAACACACACACACGTTGCCATATTGCATTTATACAAACTGTATATTTGATTCCCCTAACCTACCCCAGTTTATATTTGAGTATATTTGAGTTTGATTAATTATATTTTTTTACACAAGCAACACACACATCTCTGCTACAAATAAACATTTGACGTTTGTTTCTATTACTTACCATTCTTGGACAATTACACCAAACGTGACCAAAGTGCAAACGTTACCCCGTAGGTGGGGTTAATTGTAACAGGCAGGGGGTTAGTTGTAACACTTGCTAAAAATTTAGTTTGGAGGCAAATATTTCAATACTATTTTGTTTATTTACTTGAAGTGGATATTGTTTATATATTTGTCTATAATAGACCGGTCTCTACACTATTCATCCCTCATCTAACCAAAGTTCAATTATAAATTAATACAAATGTCTAAATATGTGAAAAAAGCAGCACAATTATGACAAAACATTTTTTATATGTGACCCAGTCTGTGTAGCCAATTCAAAACAACGGCAAGAATTACGTTAACGTTAGCGGTTTTCATATCCTAAGTGCAAAGGGGGTTAACACAGCTTTACAATTAACCCCGCTGGGTCAAAATATTTTTAAGCCCACCAAAAACGTTGCTAAGAGCTGCAGACATATTTCAAAACGATGCTATGTTTTAGTCAACAAGACACTGGTTAATATGACATAGCATTGGATTTGGTATCTTACACACCCAACTTAGAAACCGAAAAAAACATAATATTAAAAAATTTACTTGCATGCCACCAAAACACTCGTTCATCAATAACTCTCTGGAAAAACATTATACATTTCCAATAATTGGCGGGAGATCGTCTTTTGGCAGTGTGGAAAAAAATACTGGAAAACAAAACGGTCAACCTTGTGCAACAATGTTAATCCCACGTTAGTTTTTGCTCCGTGCACCCCTACTATTTGCACGGGATTAGTATTATCTGGGGACCTCATGTGATTTAGAAATTATCTCTCTACATCTAATATTATCACATGACCTCTGTGTTTGGCGAAACATACATGGGGTCACATATCTGGCAGATTCGCACGGCATTTTGATCACAGACCACCTCTGCAATTATTACAAATCGCTAGAGGTCATGTAATACTGTAAACCTAAAAGTTAACTCAACTCAAACCATTTAGGTAAACCGGTTGCATTAGTTTTAAAACAAATACATTTGAGTACTGTGAACTTAAACAAATTGAGTCACTTATATTTAAGTTCACACTACTCAAATATAAGTGCATAATGCAGATGACTCAAGTTCACAGTACTTAAATGTATGTGTTTTAAAACTTTAATGGTCTAATGCAACCTGTTTACTTAAATGGTTTGAGTTAAGTTAACTTTACAGTGCATGCAAATAGGGCTTTATTTACTGATCTTGTACAGTATTTAGTGTCTGTTTATATAGGTGATAACCTCTGTTTTTTTTTTTTTTAATCGGTTATATGATACTGCATCTTGGAAATCCGCATTGTTGTGGAAATCAGATATTCTGAAACATTATTAGGCACATAAATAAAAAAAAAACTCAAGGTACAAAAGTTGTCACTGGGATGGTACCTTTAAAAGTCATAATATCCATACTGTAAGTACCAATTTGCTATTTAAAGGGAAACTCCACTTGCTGATCTCTTTTAGCATAGCTTAGCACAATCCATTGAATCTGATTAGACCATTAGCATCATGCTAAAAAATAACCAAAGAGTTTCGATGTTTTTCCTATTTAAAACTTGACTCTTTTGTAGTTACATCGTGTACTAAGATTGATAGGAAATTAAAAGTTGTGATTTTCTAGGCAGATATGGCTAGGAACTATACTCTCATTCTGGCGTAATAATCAAGGACAATGGCTGCAGCAGGCGTCGTGATATTACGTACTGCCCACAAATAATCCACTGCTATTGAAAGTTACTAAGGGGACTTAGTGATTAAAAAAAGTGGAATGTCCCTTTAAGGTACCAATATGTACCTCTTAGGTATCAATGTTTACCTTTGAGGTACCAACATTCACCTTTTAGGTTAAAAAGTGCACTTTTTAAAAAAGGTACCACCCCAGTGACAACTTTGGGAATGTAATTAAAATACACACAGACATTAAGAATCGAAGTATTGACACTCAAATGGCGAGCTTCATGTCGCAGTGCATGCTGGGTATCAGCATAAACGTATCCATGACTCCCAGCATGCACTGCAGCATGAATAAATTAAGCATATAAAAAATTTTCATAATTTGGCTTCATTTAAGCTGAAAAGTCAACACGTTTACTCACAGTAGTTTATGGTAGATCACCGTTATTTTTCACAATAGTAAAGTTTTGACACCATGTGTTGGCATGTGTTTCACCTTTATTACTGCACATACATTTTAAAGTGGCACTGGTTAACATTTGTGCGTAAAACAAAATGATAGAATTATAGTGTAAAGTAAGTATGAGTGAATTTTAGCAACTTTTTGTTTGAACCTTGCGTCCTTGACAAGCTAAACCACGGTTTGGTGCAGGGTTGTTACATTCCCGTGTCCGCGTCTTTTTTCCAGATGTGCAGGAGGACCAGCTGCTCCAGCAGCTCCAGGATCCATCTGTAGGACCTGCTATAAGTAATAAAATGATTGTTTCCAAAGTCCTATTTAAAGCCTGTATTAAAAAGCATCTAAGTACAACATTTGAATTTTGATAAAAGACGTAAAGTTAGTATACTATCGCTCCCGAAATTAACTTGAAATGGAAACTTGTGCTTTTTTGACTACTTCTGAATGATGTAGGACATGTTATAGTTTGTAAAGTAAATCACCTTCTCTTTGAGTCACTTCACAAGCATCACCACTGTATCCACCTTTACATATACAGCTGCATTCTGCCCTGGAGAGCACAGGAAATCCATTGTTCTTGCAAGGGGCACAGTGACACGTGTTGAATATCTGCATGTACTCTTCCCATGCCATCTTAAGATGGGGCATCTTTGGACGCAGCTGCTCAGCTGCCGTGCTAAAGCGCACCAACTCGTATATTGGGAGAATCTACAACAAAACCATAATGACCATTAAACAATTTAAGGCAGTGGTTATCAAACTGGGCCCCTGGTTTTATGACATTTTATAAAATACATAAAAAAATAAATAAAAAAAATAAGGTTACTAACCAACAGCACTATAATTTTTATAATTTAATATGTTTTGTTTAATTCAAATTTTAAGCATTAGAGTGTTTTATGTCATAAATTTTATTTGGGGTACCACGAAGTAATGTACCATACACAAGGGTGGCCACACGCCAAAAAAGTTTGAGAACTACTGATTTAAGGGATAATTTTTCACTTTCAATTACATTCTTTAAAGGCAGGGTGCATGATCTCTAAAAGCCAATGTTGACATTTGAAATCACCTTAACAAACACGCCTCTACCCCAATAGAATCTGGACCTTCTGTTGATGGACCCGCACCACACAAACACAACCCAGGCAACGATATCGGTTAGTAGACACGCCCCTTACTGCTGATTGGCTACAATTGTGTTTTGGTACTCGACCTGACTCATGCAAAAAATCATGCACCCCGCCTTTAAGGTGTTAAATGATGGCATAGAAAAACACTTTCTTGTAAGAACCTTTAACCTTCCTATTTCCCAAGAGGTTCTTTGTAAGGGAAAGAAGCAATGAAATGATAAAAAAAGAAGGTTAGTTGGGAAAACCAAATTGTTTCTTTTATGGCATCGCTGGGAAAAAACTTTTATAGTACCTTCTTTTTTAAGAATTTGTACTGTACCATCAGCAACACTGCTTTAAAAGCTGACTCCAGGGGCGCACAAAGTAGGGGTGCTGGGGTGCTGCAGCTCCCCCTAATTTTGATCCTTTTATATTTAGCCTTTGTCAAGTGTCACATCTCTTGGGCTTAACTTAGCACCCTCTTCTTTACGTTACATTAGCAATACGCACGCTTATAATGTTGATTCATAGCCGCAGCATATTTAGCTGCTTTTGCTATCGTGTATTATGTTGTGCTATCTGTCGTTTTTCTATGCTTTCCACTGCTTCTATTATTGTAAAGCTGCTTTGAAACAATCACAAATTGTGAAAAGCGCTATATAAATAAAATTGAATTGAATTGAATTGTTGGCAAACGCTATTTGTCCCAGATCTGCCCATTGAGTTGCTTAAGAAAGATGGGCAGAATTCAACATCTTCGTTGGCGCATGTGGCTCATACATCTGGCTTTTGACATGATACCTGTTTCGAATTCACTAGTTTCCCATTTTTATCACAAATCAAAAAGGCTTTTTCACTAAAAAGGAAGAAAAAAAATACAAAAATACTGTGGTGCAAATAGTATCTAAATTGCAAAAAAATATTTTCAAGAAAACAAATTCTTTGTATTTTTGTCTTGTTTTCAGTAAAAATATAAAAATTCTTAAATGAAGATGCTTTTTCTTGATGAGCAAAATGACCCAAGAAAATAAGTCTAGTTTTAAGAATAAAAATATCAAATTTAAGTGATTTTGTGCATAAAACAAGCAAAAAATCTGCCAATGGGGTAAGTAATTTTTTCTTGAATTTACTGTTTAAGAAAAATGTTCAAGATTTTTTTGCTTTCCCCATAGGCACATTTTTTGCTTATTTTATCCTCAAATTCACTTAAATGTGATATTTTTGGTCTAAAAACTAGACTTATTTTCTTGGGTAGTTTTGCTCATCAAGAAAAAGCATCTTTTTTTTAAGAAATTTTGATATTTTTACTGAAAACAAGACTAAGATTTTTCTTTTCTTGAAAATCATTTTTGCAGTGTAATATAAAAAGTATAGTTACCAAAGAGGCTGCACCCATGCCCTCACTAAAACTCTTTCTTAAACTCTCAAAACTATGAGTTATTATCAACCTAATTTGGAGAGGATATTAAAGATTTAAAGTGGTCCGGACCTGGGCGACAGCATATCCACTTACGGCCATACACACAGCACCCCAACTTGAAACATCTCCCGCACACCTGGTTGACTCTATTAATAGTACAAGGCATATAAAACACAGTAACAATATACAAGCATGACGATAAAGCACCTCAAATTCAATCAATGCCGGGTTGTATTTAAGACTCTTTCCCCAATTCTTGTAACTTTCGCCATCCTTGATGACCAAGTTTGCACTGCTGGGGCCCGTATGTCCTCCTTTCACAAAGTGAATGACATCCTCAATAACTCTGTCGGTTTTCCTTTCAACTGTTAAAAAAAGTTTAAAGAAGTGTGAAAAGACAGATACAACAGATCAACCACCAAAAAACTGTACGTACATTCACTCCCTCCTCCGCGTTTATCACAATGTCTTCCTTTCAGTGTCATTTCGGCAGTGATCTCCTCCGACACAGTCAAGCCCAAAGAGCCACCAATGCAGAGACCGAACTCACGCCCTGTTAGTTCTGACAGCGACAAAATGTGATGAAAGAAACATACGAAACATTAGAAATGTGAAGATATTGTGGACCTGCAGTTAAAGTGTAGTGGTCACTTTCAACCCACTTTCAATGTGTGCTTTTTAAGTCTAACCTTTTCTTCTCATGGTCTCCTTGTTTACAATCGCAACATAATCCATGACTCCACCCATGGTTCCCTCTGTGACGTAGTGCGTGCCGTATTCATTAAAGAATTGGGAATAAGCGGCAAAGTGGTACTGGTCAGGAAGTTCGGTCAGAGCCCACAGCATCTCTTCATCCAGCATCAAGTCTTTGCTCCTCATCTTAAACTTTGCTGTCTGCACTGTTGACAACAGCCGGATGAACCCCACCTCCTAAAGATGCAACATGCAGATTAAGACCTGAAGATTCATTTAGGGTCACCAGAGTTGAATATTTTGTGACTTTATACTTTTATTATGCATTTCTTGTCATATTGGCACTGCCAAGTTTAAAAAATAAAATAAAACAAGGGTCAGCCAAAAATGTGGTCATTAATTATATTTTTAACCATAATATCCTTTCTTGTTAGTTTTCGGATATTGTAATGCATTCACTTTAAATAAACATGTCGGACAAATGCATAAATGTAAAAAGTTAAAATGACAAAGACAAATCAAGTTATTTATTGCATGAATATATACATTAGTCAAATGTATTACTTTACCTTATTTTTGTATTCTGATATGTTTTTTATAAAAGTGTGTTCGTGGCCCATATTAATACCAGCTTCCACATGATAGACTCCAAATGACAGTCCAAAGTTTGAAGATGATTCTGTCTTCATTGCTTGGAGCAAACTAACAGCATCCTCATAATAATCTGTACCTTCCTCAGTAGATGCTTGTGCCTTGCAAGAACAGAACCACAGTAAATCTGATGCACATCCAAACTGGATCATATGTTTTTAGTTTGTAATGTGTAATATAAAACAAGTAAGGTTTTCATAGGAAAGGTTCATTTTCTAAATCCACATTCATCAGCAAAACATTTTAAGGGTTATGTGACCCAGTACCACAAAACCAGTCGTAAGATGAATAAATAAGCTTTCCATTGATGTATGGTTAGTTACGATATTTGGCGATATACAACTATTTAAAAATCTGCAATCTGAGTGTGCAAAAAATCTAAATATTGAAAAAAATTATGTCCAAAATATGTCACATATTACTGACAAGACATAACATTTTTATATATTTACGGTAGGAAATATACAAAATATCTACATGTATCATGATCTTTACTTAAAGGAACAGTATGTAGGGTTGTGGCCAAAACTGGTATTGCAATCACAAAACTTGTGGGTAAAACTGGTACTGCAATCACCCAACTGGTGGCCAATAAACAACAACATAAACATCAGTTGAGGGTTGCAACTCCACTTTTTAAATGACAATATCCTGGCCGGACCGCTGTTGTCAGTGATATAAGTATTTGAAATGAAAATGATTTCTTAATGTCTAGTGATATATCAGGACCATTATATGATTAATTGATATACATTTCTTACATACTGTTCCTTTAATATCCTAATGATTTTTGATATTAAAAATTGACAATTTTGACCCATACAATGAATTGTTGGCTATTGCTACAAACTCATGACTGGTTTTATGGTCACAAATAGACTAAATATAACACACCATAAACTGATAGGAGAGGTAGTTGTAAGGTTTCCGGTAATACTTTTCATCATCAACATAACCGAGGTGTTCACAGAAGGGATCGTAGGTGAGTTTGCGCCACTCTCCGTTATAGATGTATTCACAAATGCCTCCATAGTATTTGGGGTCAAGAACAGGATTCATAAAAGTATCCAATAAGGCATTATATCTGTTGAGAACAATTAAAAGAAAATGTTTGGGGTTGATAACACATACTGTACTTTAGTGTCGGTAATACTTTTCTAATGAAACACAGGGGTCCCAAAAACTAATTTGGCCATTGCATTGGATAACAAATTTCAGTGCACACCAAATAATGTAAGAGCTATTCACAATCTTCCGAGCCATTTTTGCGATTCGTTTTAAGCCATCAAGGTGAATTTTTAGTGGATGTATTAAATTAGTTCTCAACCGCTGGATCATCAGTACAAATTTGTAATCCAGACTGTGAAAACCAAGGGGCAACTTTATGATCTCTCTGATGAAGCCAATACAGAAGTGACTTAAACTGCAATTCATTGACTGGCCACTAGAGCGAAAAGGGAGTCAATTCCAATAGACCCCCATGTTAAAATGCCTTACTTTACAGCTGAAAATAATATGTTTACAGCCTGTTACAAAAAGTGTTTTTGGTCTATATAGCTAATTTTGCCCTTCATGACAACTGGGAGGGGGTGAATTTATTTGTAACTCGTACGTATAAATTATATTAAGCTTTAAAATTCTGCATAAATAAGGGTGTGGCCACTTGAGTGACAGGTGAACTACCGTCGAGCTAGGAGGGTGTGGTTTTAGCAACCAGCCACCTCAGCTATACCCACGTCCCGCCTCTTTACCCATTTTCGGTTATCCGCAAGTGATGCACAATGACACGCTGCCAAGATGGCGGCGCAACTACTGGCTTCAAAAAAGCTCTTCGCAATCCTATGGGTGACGTCACAGACACTATGACCATATTTTTTATAGTCTATTTTGTGATTTACTGTCATTTTGTGAAAATTTTACCTTGATATACTGGCGTAGTAAGATCAAAAATGTAAATGTATGACTGAAATCAAACTTTGATGCTCCAAATCTCATCATTAGATTATAAAACTTTTATCTGGATTCATAGACACCATCACAAATATGCTGCATATTGCTTTTTTTAAACCAAACAACATTATTTTTGTGAAATATTTAGCTTGTAAAGTGTGTGCTTGTGCTCCTCTAAAATGAATTGCACTTGATGTGCAATTTTATTAATGCAATTGCGCTCATACATTTTTAAAGACCCAAGTGTTTAAAGACCGGGTAAAGTCATTATCGTCAATTGTTTCTAAACACATTATAAATGTTAGAAATGTATTACAAAGTGTAAACTATTGTAGTACTGAATTGTGGAGTTACACTGTTAAACAGTTTTTACACATTTCTGAGTTCAGGATTATTTGGGCAGGGTTAAAACGGTGGCTTGATGACACACTGGAGCCACCAAGCATGGCCCCACCCCTAACACAAAGCTCATTTGGATTTACATCCAAAAAAAACGGTACATTTTTGCTCACCCCTGCTGTAAAAATCAGCATCAAACCAGCATGGGAAATATGCTGGTCTATGCTGGTTTAGCTGGTGGTCACCAGCATACCAGCACCAAAAACACAACATATTCTGCTCTTGCTGGTATGACCAGCTTGGGATGCTGGTGCTAGTGCTGGTTTGTTGCTAGTTTAGCTGGTGCTAATGCTGGTGCTGATGTTGGTTTTGTGCTGGTTTAGCTGGTATTCACTAGCAAACCAGCACCAAAACACAACATATGCTGGTCTTTCTGGTATGCTGTTTTTGTCAGCATGGAAACAGCACATATAAAGTGGCAATATTAACATGCTATTATAAATTATATGTGGGTTATAATTAGCTAAAGCTTTACATACACACTTTAGGGACACTAATGACATCTTAAACACGTCTCATAAAATGTCCCCTTTACTTGCTGGTGCCATTGTATATCTTCAATAATCCAGTTCTATGACTTAAAGAAATACTTGACGTGTATTTTTTAGTTATCATCATACCCTTGAGTGCCTTTCTCAGCTCCTGGTATGAGCATCATGTCGGTTTCTGTACATTTGGTTTCTCTTGTATTGATGACAGTACAGTTAGATTCATCTTCCTCTGATAGACATTCGATCTCACCATTACAGCGAAGCTGCTGTCCAATACAACGTCCTATGAGGACACACACAGCATTTAAAATACGTTCAGGAAAACCTATAAACGCAAATGCAAGCAAAAATGTTTACCACTTGGCCCACATGCAAACATTTCTCCGCAGTGGTCCTGAGGTTGACAGTCTCCCTCTTCTGGACATTTCCTCTTATCCCACTGACTGTGAACACACTGCTGACCCCCAAACTGAGAGGGACGTTCCAAGTACTGGAAACGAAACTACAAAACACTTTTAACTCAGATTTTATTATTAAATAATATCACAGAAATTAAATGTCTAGGATGTAAGAAAAGTTAAGTATTGTAGCCCTATCATTTAATGTATAAGAGGGGAAAAATACATCATCTGAGTCCAATAATTTAAAGGTTTACCGTCCTCTCTGTACAAGAGTTGCATGGTGACCATTCTGACCAACTCTTGAGTTTACATTCAATAGGAGCTGGTCTTCCAACACTTCTCATATGTCTTGAAGAATTAGCCCTTAATCGATAAAACATTGATTTATTAACAGCAATGAAAAACATGAGAAGAGTAAATTTCTTGTTACCTGTTGTGTAGTACGTCATCGGTAAATCTGCCTGAAACACAATGACTAAAACATAAAAGAAATCCTCCAAACGTACAGAGAGAAAACACAAATCCACACATAGCTGAAATAAGTGTTTCAAGCTTTGAGATTTATCTGATAGGTAAGTCCACAAAGCAAAAGCTGTTTGTCTTGTAAATGATCAACAGGGTTACAGTAGGTGATGAGGGGGAGTACTTACGAAATACTTGTCACAAACCACTTACGGCAAAAAACTAATTCTTTGGCCAAAATATATTTTAAATATATGCTAAATACATTTTGAAGAATTAATGCTCAGTTGAATATATTTTTGAATTTGGAAATATATTTAGTTTTAACCTTCATATATCAACATATACTTCAAAATGTATTTCAAGGGGAAGCAAATATATTTCTAATTTTACAACCCATGTGGCAAAAATTTATTTTTTGCCTAAATATATTTTAAATATATACTAAATACAAGTTAATTTTATAAAGTATCTTTTTAAAGTTGAAAATATATTTAATTTGAACCTTTTTAAAACTGTTATGTTTACAAGCTTGTAACATAAACAAAGTTTTTCTTCCAATACGACGTGAATATATTTCCTCGGATTGAAATATAATGGAGGGCTAAATATATTTTTAATGCTTTAAAATGTATTTTCTTTTAAAATATATTTAAAAATAAAAAATGGCCACATGTTATATTTATTTTTTAAAAAGTTAAATAAGAGTTAAATTCTAATTCTGAGTTTCCTTATTTTTATTGACTCCATAGCTTACGTTTATTTATTTATGTACTTAATGGACACATAACGTCACAGATTTTAGGCTACTTACGTTTTACGTTTTATTATTGCGTTTGAATATGATTCATTTAAAGTTTGGTTGATATCTTTGCTACTTACTGCAGTTTTGTATTCGTCTTTATGTGAGGTTGCGCAAACCGATCAGCGTTTGACATCAAAGTGCCACGAGAAGGATTCTGAGCAGTCTGCTCTCGCGCTACTTTGATGTCATACTGTGATCGATCTGCGCAGTTTCAGTTAAAGTAAAACACACCTCTTTTGCTGGGAGCTTAATTAATATTAAGTATCAAGCGTTTCGCAAGCAATCATTTGCTATCTTATTTACCAACTTCTCTTTTGACCAATCAGTTTGAACTGCCGTTTACCAACTTTTGCCTTTCAGCCAATCCAGGGCGATTACCGGCGTGGGCCTATTAAATATTCATGAGCCAAGGCTTCAATAGCGCGCCGGGTTCAAACGTGAAAGCGTGTTGTTTCGTCTGAATGAGTTTTTTGGATTCGTTTATATTATGTGAGGTTCATGGAGTCCGTGTTCAGCCAAGAAGGAGATAAAACAAAAATGGAGCAGGTAATGAAGTTATTAGCAGTGAGATAACAAACTATCTAAAATTTTAAAAGGTAAACACATGTTATACCAAACGGATGTATGTATGGATCGACGTTTATATCACAAACACGTAATTTGCATTTAATTTAACACTTAATTATTTAACCAATGTGTTTAAACACTAAATATTGCCCTACCTTATGAAAATGAACCATGGTTATATAAAAATCTAAATTTGTGGTAATCAATCTGCTAAAAATATGGTTACTTCACTATTAAAACCATGCTTTTTCCTATGGGTACACTGACTGCTTGTTAATATTTTTAATATTTTGGTTTGTTTACCTGTATTGATGATAAATATATTGCTGTCAGTAGTCTGATCATTTTATATTGATTTTAGGAAATCTCCAGTTTCAAATCCATCAGGGCAAAGTTTCAGGAAGAGATCCTGGCAAAAAACAGACCTTTGTTTCCGGAGAAACCCAAACGCCTCCCAACTTTAGGCCGCTCTGGTTTTATAAACATAACCTCAGGTTCAACTGTAGAGACGACCGTCGGTCGGCCCTCCGGTCTTCCCAGAGTCATTTTCAGAGAAGACAGGAACGTTCCTTCAGGAAAATGGCCTGTATCTTTCCCAAGCTTTTCTCACACAACACCTGAAGACAGTCGGTTTGAAGATGGTAGGAACAGACCATCATATCAAGTCCGACATTTGCCCCTCGTGTTGCCACTTTCGAGCGAGCCAAAGCCCGATTCTGCTGCTCCTTTATCGAAGGGAATCACATCACCTCTCAGATGTATCAAGAAACCAATGCCTGCACCATACAAGCCAGCCAAAATGTCACTATCCAGTAAAGAAATAGGAAAAATTGGTCACACCGAAGAGCACACTGCTAAAGCTTTGAATTCAGGACCCGTTGAGGTCCACCAGGCTACGGTGTCAAACCCTGGCTCGCAGTGTCCCAGTCCAGAGCATCCGTCTACATCTTCACCAAGCGAATCGCTGACGGGTTCGTCTCCTAGTAGTGTTTCTCAGTTCTTCGACCAGCACGTCCTCAGCACGCTCGAGAAAGCCAAAAGAAAGCTCTCACATAAAAACCTGCTGGTGTGTGGCAGACCAAAGGGGTTTTACTTAAATAAAAGTACAGCTTTCACCGATAGTCCTCCATCCCCGACTGGATCTGAGAGCTCTCACCCTGAGACTGTGATTCCTGCACGGGGAAGATGTCCATTTAATGGCGTCCCTGTTTATGCTTCCACGTCTCCTTTGAAGGTCAATAAAACATCACACAGTAAGTCGCTAAACGTTCAATGATGATGAGTACTTATAATAGAAAGTTACCTCATAAGATCCTCCCTCTATTGCTGATATTCATGTACCACACATTTTAGGTACCATCACTTACATGAAGCTAAATGGAGTCACACGGACGGAAAAGGATCATTCTCCAGTACCCAAGCCTCTACCTGACCTGACATCCCTGGGCCTTGTGCCCTTAAAGCCACCTAGACCTCCAAATGTGAATCTCAGCAGATATACAACTAAAGGCCACTTCATTGACTCGAGTGAAACACACAACACTGGTAGGTGGCCGTTTATTCCCCTGCCTATTTCCTTGTTTTCTGAGTTTTTACTTGATTCATTCAAGATTCAGATTTTCACTCCTTTACCTCCGTCCTGAGGGTACACTGCAAAAAATGATTTTCAAGAAAAAAAATCTTTGTATTTTTGTCTTGTTTTCACTAAAAATATCAAAAAATTCTTAAATTTAAGATCTTTTTAAAATCCATTGGCAGATTTTTTTGCTTGTTTTATGCCCAAAACACTTAAATTAGTCTTATTTTCTTGGGTCGTTTTGCGCATCAAGAAAAAGCATCTTAATTTAAGATTTTTTAGATATTTTTACTGGAAACAAGACAAAATTACTAAAAGTTTTTCTTGAAATTCATTTTTTGCAGTGATAGGATTGTGAACAGTCCGTGTTGGGGTTCTTTTAATAATAGTTTCAAACTCTTCTGTGGACTCAAATGGCCTGCAGGGAGGGCAGTGGAGTCCTGATGATCTGTGATGATATGTAAATATTTTATTAAAGTAGTTTATGTGCAATTGCAACTGTTACTTGTTTATTTAAAGAGCCCACACTGCAAAAAAAGACTTTCTTACTAAGTTTTTTTCTTGTTTTCAGTAGAAATATCTAAAAATTCTTAAATCAAGATGTATTTTCTTGATGAACAAATATTAGACAAAAACATATCCAGTTTAAGTGAATTTGTGCTTAAAGGTCACATTCTTTCTGATCCCATTTTTAAAACCCTAGTGACACTGCAAAAAATGATTTTCAAGAAAAAAATTCTTAGTATTTTTGTCTTGTTTTCAGTAAAAATATCTAAAAATTCTTAAATTAAGATGCTTTTTCTTGATGAGCAAAACCACCCAAGAAAATAAGTCTAGTTTTTAGACCAAAAATATCAAATGTAAGTGATTTTGTGCATAAAGCAAACAAAAAAATCTGCCAATGGGGTAAGCAATTTTTTCTTGAATTTTTCTTGAATTTAGTGTTTAAGAAAAATTTTCAAGATTTTTTTACACTTGAAAAATGAACACATCTTATATTGCGCACTGTAAACACAATCATAGCTTCAAAAACACTGAAAGAACGAGACCTTTAAAACAAGCAAAAAAAAACATAAATGTAGAATTTAAAATTCAGCAAAAAAATGTCTTATTCAATTGCCAGATTTTTTTTGTTTGTTTCAAGCACAAATTCGCTTAATATGTATGTTTAGATTATCTTTATTTAAGAATTTTTTGATATTTCTACTGAAAACAAGACAAAAATACTAAGTCATTTTTTTGCAGTGCATATCAGTTTTTTTCACCTTCTTAATCATTTACTTAAAGTACTTGCTGGGATGAAAAAGTGCATCTATTTAATTGCTAAAAAACAACTTTATTTTGTATATTTGGTATAATACAATGTGTTTGTGTGGTTAATGGTTAAAAAAACATTATTATCCACATACCGTACATTTTGTAGCTCCAGATTTCACTCTCTTCCTGAAACGATCAGATTTGAAAAGCTCTTTGTCCCTGATTGGCCAATTAATCTGTACGTTGTGATTGGCCTGAATACATCTGACATCAGTCAGAAATGTGACGCTCCTTACCATGTTTGAAAGATTTGGCCACAATGCAATACTAACAGGAGTTAATTTACATGCTGTGACTCAGAAGCGGAAGGAATTACGATAATGTCGGTCTTGTCTACATCACCAATCCTAAAGGGCTCGTTATAGTTGTGCGTAGGTCCTACGGCGTTGTCGTGATGACGTAGGTTCCGCGTCGGTTTTCATTTATACTTTTGCTTTGTCGTCCACGTCGACGTGCAAACACGCGCACAGACTGCTGGTAGGCAGTATCCACGCGTGTAACCAGAATAGCAGCGCGACCGTCCAAGAAGAAGAAGATTGGCAAGTTAACCCACAAACGAAGAAGAAACAGCAACTTTGTTGTGTGTGATTTGAGAAGACCAGCAATGATGGAAGTAAATAAACAGTGACTTTTGTTGCGGTTTGAGTTAAATCACTCCTTAACTTGGCTCATCTTTGTTTTCGCCGTCACAAACGGAAATACCTATGATACGGTTATTTTACCTGACGGGAGGGATTCTAGTGGACAAATCACAGCGCTTGCTGTCTGCGTAGAACTGACGCGCTGTTAAAAATTTTAACAATCTAGGAGTATAAACAAGCTTAACTCAAAAACTTTCTTTTATTGGTAAAATCTGTACATTTTGCATGAGTTTTTAGTTTTCTGATATATTTTAGTGTTGTGTGATGGTCACATGAAATTCAGAGTAAACAAATAAATTGTATATTTTTGTTAGTAATTAAAACATTAATTTCTTTTTTAAATTATTTATTTACATTTTATGATTTAATTGTATGTAATTACAAGGTTTGTGAATCCTTGCTCCATATAATACTCATAAAGTTCACTATTTATTTATTTATTTATTTTTTTGGTCTGTTAAAATATATTTATTTGATATAGGGGCGGTTTCCCGGACAGGGATTAGACTAGTTGTTCTAGACTAAAATAAATGTAAAAGCTGTCCAAACTGAAAACAACTTGCACTGATATTATCTTAAAATACATCCGTGTTCTTTGTTTTGCCTCAAAATGCAAACAAGTAATGTTTTTAGTAAGCCATGTTTGTTTAAACTAGTTCTAGTCCTGGCTAAAGCTAATCTTTGTCGGGGCAACCACCCCATAAAGTTAATTGAGTTCAAAAGATTTCTTTTTGGTAAATAATGACTGATTGTGTTGTTTCAGAATGTAAACCTGAATCTGAGTTTCTGGCCACCAGAAATGCATCGCTCGAAAACCCAACTCCTCCACCCCCTGAATTTCCAGATTTTGATATTTGTGCTCCAGATACCAATGACAGTAACCCGATAAATATAGCAGCCCTTGAATTAGAGGCGACTGAATGTTCCCACAGAGTTTCTGAATTGTTGCCTCAACCAACCCTTCCGGATGAGGACGACGGTTTGCGCTTTCAGGCTACGCTGGTCCAAGTTAGTGCAGGTCATGTTGGTCCAAAGAACACGTGGTCAGGAGAGCTTCACAGTGGATCTGTAGACGAAGAGTCGAGAAGTGTCGAGGCGGTGCCATATCTACCGTCGGTTCTTCCTCAAGAAACGATGACTGCAGATCTCAAAGAAAATGGATCACATGCTGCATTTAACCTGAGCAGTGAACAGCAACTTACATCAGAACCAAAGTAAGTTTTTTTTTTTTTTTACCTATAAGAGTTTGAGCTGTATTGTGAATGTGGTCACAGCTAAAGGGCATAGTTGCCAGCATCAGAGTAATGCATAAACAAGAGATAGATTTAAAAAATTTTTTAAGATCTATTCATGTTTACATTAGGGCTGCAAGATTAATCGAATCACGTCAGTAAAGCCGGTTCCTTGATTAGTAGTAAATCACTATAAGCTGCTTTCAGATGGAGAGACATTTACTACACAGAGCCGTACTTCTCTGACAAGCGGGGAAATATCGCATTCATAATGGCAGGCGATTAATTCGGGATTATGAATGCGATATTTCACGTGCGATTTATCGTGCAGCCCTAGTTTCCATCTACCTATTTTTATGCTCATTTTGGCATATCACATAATAACGCCAAGATTAGGGCTGCACGATTCAAGCTAAAATGTGAATCACGATTTTTTCCATGGGAATTGAGATCCCGATTCTCTCACCCGATTCTCTTTTTTTAACAAAAACATTTATTATGCACTTAACTAAAAAAATGTGCTACAGGACTTTCAGTTATAATAACGTGTCTTAAAAGTCTCTTTTTCATATTTTAGACCCCTTAAAATTTATAGTAATTTAAAATTTGTTAGCTGTTAAATTGCACCTGTGCTTTTTGTATCAAACTGGCCAAACTTAAAACTTTAAAAACACTAACGTTAAACCTTTAAAAGACTAAACGATCAACATTTTGAGGCATCAGAGAGAAACGCAGACAAGTAACAATGACCACGTTTACATGCACACCAAAAATGCGATTATTTCCAATAATGCGAGTAAGGTCTTAATCGCAGTAAGATGTTTACATGACTGGAGCTAACCTCTTCACTCCGGTTTACATGCAGTTTTTATTTTCGGATTATTCACACAAAGTTCAATGCAGAGCACAAATGATGAACTCACATATATGGTCCACTGTTTTAATTTACTTACGTTAAATGACAAACACGTTGTTATAGATGTATTTCATTATCCGGTGCCGTGATGAAGATATAAATATGACAGTGCCTGTAAAGGGCGTTCACATGATATAAAAATATAGTTTTAAAAATCGTTTTATATTAAAGATAATAGCAGAGCTCACACAACAACTATAACGATAGCGATTTTGGCACATGATGAACGATAAACCATTGACAGCCAATCAAATCTATTTGAACTTGAAGTGCACGCGCACTTAAAATGCAGCAGAAAGCTCATTCATTGCTGAGGTTTATAACATAAAATTACCTCAGGTATCCAGCGCTGATGCTGTGAAATTTTTCTACCACACTGACTACGCCAAAAGGTATGATATTATTACACAAACTACTACATTCATTCAGTTGAGGACATCTGCTGGTTTCCCGCTGTGTAAATGCAACAAGAACAGCATATGTACATATTCAGTGACATGTAAACAATTGCAAAAAAAGTTTTTATTACAAGAAATATCCAATATTAGGTAATGCCGCGCTCGTTTTATCGAATTAGCATGAAGTTATCATTATGATGTGGTCACTAATATATTTATCGTTATAATTATCGTTATAATGTCATTTAAAGGTTTTATACACTGCTGTCGTGTTATTTGAGCTGTTTCTGAATGTAGGCAGACTGCTGACAGCGAGTCGTGTTGGCAGAGTTCATGTAAAACTTCCTAATGTCAAGATTAAAACGAATTTGTGCTTAAGGTGCGTGACTAAAACACACGTGCACTTAATTAGTGCGGTATAAATGCGATTTAAGCGTTTACATGGACGCATACTGCGATTATAAACGCCGTACGCCACCTCTTTTAATGCGACTTTACTTATTGCGATTATGAGCTTAATCGCATTATTTTTATCGAATTATTGCGTTTACATGAGGTAAAGTATAATCGCAGTATTGACAAAATCCCATTATAATCGCATTATTAGGGTGCATGTAAACGCGGTCATTGTTCCCCTCGTGCGAAAAACCCTTTCTAATGGGGAACGCACAGAGGCCGTTTCTCAATGTGAAGGCTGCAGCCTCCCTGGAGGTCGCATTTCTAAACTGCGCATCATAAAGACAGTCTAATTTCAGAATATTAACAATTAACATTATAAAGATGACTATTATTTTTAATTAATAATAAATTGTTGAAGTATGTTTATGACTTGCGAATGTAATGCTCCGTTAACTCAAATGAACCAGGCTTTATGACGTATACAGCCTGCATGCGACCTCCGGAGGTTGCAGCCTTCCGATTTAGAAACGTCCGGAGCCTGAGGTAAATAATTTCCTTGCCTTCTTTCGAAACCAATGTTGTTGTATCTTCACTTTCTCCGTCGCCACCAAGATTTTCCACAATGACACTTGTTTATCCTCTCTTTTTTGTGAAAATTGCCGCTCCAGATCCACCAAGTAAACGACTGTGTTTAGGTCTGCCGCCTTGTTATACGTCACGCGAGTGACAGCGGAACGCCGCAAATGAGATGAGAGAGAGGAGAGAAACGATCGGGTCTGATTGGTGAATGAATAGGGTTTGGTTTTACCCTGTATGAGTGTGTGTTAGCAAGTTTGACTGATGTTCTTGGATTGTAATGTAAATACGTGAACACTTAAACGCAGAATCTGAATACAGGGAAATACTGTATATGCAAGTGAATCGCCGTCATTTAAAATGAGGATCGCATATATGTATGAATCGAGATCGTGATTATTTTTCGATTAATCGTGCAGCCCTAGCCAAGATGCACATAAATTCTAAATATGCGCATCAAAAAACGTATGCACTTAATTGATTCCGATAAATCTCTTATCCGATAAAAAAACATGCTCATGAACTACGATGGAAACACTTTAACTGAATAAATCTCTAGATGCGCATCAAAAAGTCATTTGACTTTGCGCGTTGGACCACATAACTGGACTAACCAGCCAGCAATGTCGTGCATCGTTGAAAATGTGACACCTCGTTTTGTTATAGAAATAAATGTCTATAATATTGTATAATCAATTTATTGATTCTGTGTCCACATTACATATTGCAACATTTTACTTCCTTTGTGGTTTAAGCTGTTCTGGGTCAGTACTGTATGTCTAGTTTGAATTATTTCACCAAGTGTTTAGTGTAAATACTGATATCGCATACTAGTCGACTTTAAAAGATGATGTAAGCGGGTCGTCAAAAAAATCAGATGCAGGCAACAAATCTGGATTGGGCATCAAGATTTGCAGTGTAAATCCAGCCTAACAGGTGTATAGTATTTTGTCTGTGCGCTCTGGGGTCATTATAAACGAAAATAATTAAATATAGTGACTTTGCATTTTTTTTACCAATATTTAACGGCATTTTATCAAGGAGTGAAGATTTTGGTATCTTCAGCTCACTGAATGAAAACGCTGCTTTATTTACAAATATTCTGCGATGTTCCAATTATGCGCATACGTTAAAATGCAACTTTTGATGGAAACATAGTCTAGCTATTGACTAGAGATGCACCGATATTAACATTTTCCATCGATAGCAATTATTCAGAGTGATATCTGCGATACCGATTGCTTGGTTGTTATATTAACTTATATTAACTTAATTCACTTTACTAGCATTAACTAAACTGAGGATTACATTTTCTGAATGTTATTCATTCACATAATGACCATTAACCCTCATAAGCCCATTTTTTTGCTGTATGTTCCAGTAAAAATGACCCCAGAAATTGAAAGAGTGATTACAAAAAATATATAAATGTTTAATTATACAATTAATATCTATTTTTTTTTTTTTATTCCCATCTATACATCAATGCTGTGTTTTGGGATTTATAAAGTACTTTTTTACCTGTTTACCACTAAATTCCTCAACTACACCATTAGCTTGCCTGTAAAATATCACATTTTTATGAAAATTTCACATAAATTATTATATAAATTTGATTTAAATTGTTTTTAGATATTGATCTAGATGTTATGTGTTAAATATGGTCATCTGGTGTTTAGAAAAAAAAAAACATAAAAGAATTACAGTTTAGGAAATAAATCATTTCAACCAGCAGATGCCCAGAGACCCATTCATTTACTGGATGTGGCCAACTGCCCAACATCAGTACTTTAGTGAAACATTTTGTGAATTTATGTTTATATAAACATTATAAAGGACATTAAAAATAAATATTATTCAAATAGTAGATTTTTTTTTAGTTTTTGATGCATTTTGAAATGTCTGTTTTTACAAAATGCCACAGAAATTTGTGTGTGTGTGTGTTATTGAGCATGTCTTTTCTATATTGCATTTGTGCTCTAGTACCAGGCCTATTTTTCAGTGTAAATTTTTTTTTTGACAAATAAATAGAATTTTTTTTTCCCATTCATTTCAATTGGGGTTATTTTTACCCACAATGGGCCTCTTGTGGTACATTTTTTACACCTCTTTAGAACGAACGAATTGAACATTAAACTAGTGATGTTTCTTTACATTTTCTACACACAGAGCTCAATTTCATTGCATTTTCCTGATCTCTTTTGATTTACAGGATATAACAGGCATGACTATCGGCTGTTTGTAAACTATCGGCTGATAAAGAAAAATAGTTTTTTGGTCCGATACCGATTATTGGTCAATATATTGGTGCATCTCTACTATGTAGAGTGTAAATGTTAACATGGTTGTGAAAAATGAAAAACTACAGGTATTGCATAGATATTAAAGGGGGCATACCATGAAAATATGACGTTTTCAATGTTTAAGTGCTATAATTGGGTCCCCAGTGCTTTTATCACCCTAGAAAATGTGAATAAGATCAACCCAGTAACTTAGTTTTGGTAAACCATTCTTCACAAGCATGTGAAAAATAGGTAATTGAAATTTGTCTCCCTTGATGATGTCAGAAGGGGATAATCCCCCCCCCCCTTAATATGCACTATCCAACCACGACACTAGCATTTATTGTATAGTTCAGCTCATTTGCATGTTAAAGGGCACATTTTTGCTCACACCTACAAAGTGTCAATTTTAACGTGCTATAATAAATTATCTCTAAAACTTCACATACGTACTCTTGGGACACCAAAGATTTATTTGGCATCTTAAAGTCTTGTGAAATGTCCCCTTTAGCATATTTATAGACCAAAACTATCCTAAATTTTATATTGCAATTTTAACTTAATGCTTATAATACTCATGTGTATCTTTAATGCAGGATTTTTTTCTGTGTAATACAATGTTGTAGATTTGTTTAATAATTTGGGTTTTATAGACAACATTTTTCAACAAGCCTTTCCAGTCTAATCTTTATGTGTTTTGTATTTTTCGTGATTGTCTGGCTCAGTTCTTCTCTTCAAGACCATTTCCGTGAAACCAGTGAAAATGTTTATGAGGACGTGGAGGCGGTCCCCAAATTCCCATTTTCTCAAAACTCCAAGAAACGTAAAGGAGCTCCAAAAAGTGAGTGTTGCAGTAGTACAATTAAAAATGTTTTCACTGATTTGTGGGAAATGTGATTGTATGTTTGTTTTACAGATCCATATGCTGATAATGGCCATGTGGTGAGTAACCTGATGCAAACCTAAATGATTTAAAATTCTTGTTTTATTTCAGTTCTTGTTGTCATTATGACCAAATCACTGGGAAGGATATGGACAAAAAAAAACATCTGAGAAATTAAATGATTTTTAAATTATCCTTGATCAAACATAACTGCACTAAATGCACTATTATCATCTGTGTAGCAAAACCTGAGCTGTATCTGAGATTTAGACAAAGTATGTGTTTTGTGTGTTATGGTATTGCATGATAATGATAATCTAATCCTTGCATTTTCCAACCAGGTTATTTTTTATCTTTACGTCTCTGAATCCAGTGGTAATAAAATGGAAATATCTCTATAGTAATGTCATATTTTAATTTGTCTGACAGAAAGTGGAAGGGCGGAGGAGTATGTGGCTTGTCACTCCATGGTTGGTTTACATTTATATTATCATCATTTTGTAACAACAGGAATGTTTTTACATGCAGCACGCACTACAGTATTTCAAACAAAAATGTTTTCTGATCTTATATCCTGAAGGTCTAGTTCTGAAGATCAAAATGGCCAGACACAACACGACAGGTATCAATTGAATTTATATATCAAATTGAATCTGAAGATTTGTCTCTCAATCAGGTCTCTCTGACTTGTTAAAGTATATTATGAAAAACACTTTTATTATTCTTTTATATATTTGTGCATAAATTTGGAGGAATTTTACATTTAAACATTAGGTGGATTGCCGTCCCTTCCTGTCTTGCAATGTGTGTTATATTAAAACTAAAACGTTTGTCTTTATAAAACTTCTTCTGTTGCGTTTCATGCAGTTTAATAAGTTTGCTTGCATGATTTTAATTGGAGGGCTTCAGAAAAGGTCACGTGATTTCCGGTAAGCGAACTGATTGTGATACAGCTATAGACTTAAAGGAGCTGGATGTATGTTTTTGACTGTACTAAATCAAGAAAAATACTGTAATATATTTGTAGATATTTAGGAAACTAAGTTCACATATCTGTTTCTCTGGAAATCTGCTGTAGCCTGTTATTATTTTTTTGAAACTGTATTTACTGGTCAAAATATCTTTTTTTTTTTTTTGGTCTTTGTGATCCTGTCACTGCCAATTTAGCCAATAGTGTATTTCGACAGCTTGATTGCCAGTTATCACAGTTGCTTAGATGAGACAGCAATGGACAATAAATCTGACCTCTGGCGGATACTACCTCCGAAATGAGCCGCAGATTGAGGTTTGAATTATGTTATGAGTTTGGTTCCAAAAAGCATTAAATACATTTCGGCCAATTTGGTTTTCTGCTCGATTTTTCATTGACTTTGAATAAAATAATGGAAAGTTTTTCATAAGATCCCCTGGGGTCAATGTGTTATGCTGAGTTTACACCAACAGCTACCATCTACCGTGCCTAGTTTGCCACTTGAACAGTTTGAATGCATTTGCCCATGTAGAGCGAAGTAGACGCGTGGAATAAGCAAGCATTTGACGCGCGTCAGAGGCAAAATCCGCTTCTTGTGGGAGGGGCAAGTGCTATGCAGTTGTCTGTTTGCAAGATGACTGATGTTGATTGTGCATTTATCGAGAGAGTTTGTATTTGGTAACCTTACTATAGGGGGAAAATAAACGTTGCGGGTCGATAAACGTTACATGACTCAAAAGTGAAGTGTGTATTACAACTTACCAGGTTGCCCAATGTCCTCACTGACACTCTTCCAAGCGAGGTCCTTTTTATTCCTGTCTTTTCTATAGAAATAAGAACTTGTTTTGTATAGCTCCAGGTGACTGCTAACGGACAATATCAAGCGTTGGTTGAATGAGTGACTCCGGGCGGGGCTGCCACCGCAGCAGCAAGCAGGCTCCTGATTGGTTAACGCGGCGCGAAATTCCGCCAAAGTTCAAATTTTTCAACGTGAACCGCAAAATGCACAAAAAACAACATTTGCCTGTACAACGCTTTATTCGCGCCTTTCACGCGAGCTAGACGCGCGAATAAAGCGTGTATACGCGTCTTCCGCGCCGTGCCAAACGCCTCTTCCGCACCGTGCCAAATGCCTCTTCCGTGCCACGGGACCTCCAAAAGTGCGTCAACGCGTCTTCACATTGACTTAAAGGAATAGTCTACCCTTTTGCCATATTAAACTATGTTATTACCTCAACCTAAACGAATTAATACATACCTATCTTTTTTCAATGCGTGCACTGTACAGCGTGTTGTGAATGTGTTAGCATTTAGCCTAGCCCCATTCATTCCTATTTTGTGGCACCATACCTACTGGTATAACTCCTCATGTAACAGTCTTTAAATAGGGAAAACACTGAAGTGTTTGGTGGCTTCCCTGTTTGGTACCATAGGAATGAATGGGGCTAGGCTAAATGCTAACACATTCACAACACGCTGTACAGTGCATGCATTGAAAAAAGATAGATATGTATTAATTTGTCTAGGTTGAGGTAATAACATAGTTTAATATGGCAAAAGGGTAGACTATTCCTTTAACATTGAAATCACTCATGCTTCACGCCTCTACCGTGGTTGGTGTAAATGCAGCATTAGCATGACAGAAGCTTGATGCTGTCATGTAAGAACAAGCAACAGCCGGCATTTTTCTTTTGCTTGAATACCTCTCACATAAATTATTAGATTATTAGAAAACTAGGACTCTCTGTGTATTCAACGCGCTGCCATTGTTTTTTACAATGCATGGAATGGTGCGCTGTGATTGGTTAAGCGGATTTATTGCATTCTGCAGAGAAGGAGGAGTGGCGTTTATCGCGGTTTGAAAAAAGGGAGAAAGATGACAGAATAACATGGCGGATATTAGATTTTGCATAAGATTACAGTGTTTCCCATACATAGGCTCTACTTGGGCGCTGCGCCCAGGTAAATTGCGACCCGCCCAGGTAAAAAAAAAAATCACTTTACGAATTTCCGTATTTTCTGAACTCGACTGGATGACCCTTGTTTTGGAGAGAGCGCGAAAGAGAGAGCGCGAAAGAGAGAGCGCGAAAGAGAGAGCGCGAAAGAGAGAGCGCGAAAGAGAGAGCGCGAAAGAGAGAGCGCGAAAGAGAGAGCGCGAAAGAGAGAGCGCGAAAGAGAGAGCGCGAAAGAGAGAGCGCGAAAGAGAGAGCGCGAAAGAGAGAGCGCGAAAGAGAGAGCGCGAAAGAGAGAGCGCGAAAGAGAGAGCGCGAAAGAGAGAGCGCGAAAGAGAGAGCGCGAAAGAGAGAGCGCGAAAGAGAGAGCGCGAAAGAGAGAGCGCGAAAGAGAGAGCGCGAAAGAGAGAGCGCGAAAGAGAGAGCGCGAAAGAGAGAGCGCGAAAGAGAGAGCGCGAAAGAGAGAGCGCGAAAGAGAGAGCGCGAAAGAGAGAGGTGGGGGTCGGGTGACCGTGAAGATGATGCACGCGTCATAAACTCATCATCCAGCGCGGCAAACTGGATCAACTGCAGCAGCACATACGGAGCAGCCAGGGAACACACTGCGACCAAAATGGTCGCATATGCTTATGTGCATATGTGTTTATAGCATCTAAGTTGGCTTCATTTTGCGTGCAAGCACGTTGTGTCTCTCCGGTTGAGTGTCCGTTCACGTGCTCTCTGTTTCTCAATGAATTGGTCGCGACGCGAAGCAACCTCAGTGTCACATAGTATCCTTTCATGTTTCTGAACTTGAGCAGAGTTTTACCAATAGAGGTCTTTCTTCACTGAGGACGCGGGACCCGTACGGTTCCGGGTTTATATTTTAAATGGTCAGATGGGTCCGGGTCGGTCCTAGTTCATTACTTCGGGTCCCAAGTCTGATTAATATTGTGTGTAAAACCCGAGTCGATCGGAGAACGGCCGTGAGCGCTACCGCGCTACAGCTCGAGTGCTGTTTTAGCGTGCCTCCGGTTTCTATGGCGATAGCAACTGGCTCTTGTCATGACCACGCGCCGCTTCATTTTCTTTATCCCATTTTTTAATAATCTTACTATTAATAGACAATATCTTTACTAAAATCTAAACAGTTTGCACAGAGATTGTAGCAAAAAGCAGTGCTAATACTGAATGAGCAAAGCTCTAGCTGACTCAGGATATAAAAAACGCAAAGCTGTAATGTAAAGTCTGTCATCGGGACGGGACAGCAAGTAGACTTTTAAATCTGAAATAATTAGTGGATTAAGCTTTTTTTAATCGGCAAAAGAGAAATAGAAAGCAGAAGCAGTAAAAGTGCCTATCTTATAGAAGTTATTAACATTATAACATCAGTCACATTTATAATCTATAGACCTGCACTGTCTATATAGGCTATAGTATACATAGTATTGTATATAATTGAGTTTGATAAAAGGGGTCATCAAATTGCTTCATATATCAGTGCAAAAACATCAAGTGTTTTCGTGGTGCTTTGACAAACAGTGTCAGCTTTGTTTATGGCAAAAAAAGTTTGGGGTGGTTAGATTAATGAACTATAATGTGAAATTAATATGAATGTTTTATAAATCAAAGTATTGTGTTGTGTCACACATTATTAGTTCTTTGTTACATGTATAGTAGACCATTTTTTGTCGGTGGATAATAATGATTGCCCTTTTCACCAGCTACCACCACAAGTAAATTTCAGATCTGTGGGAAACACTGGATTAAGAATTTACATTTTAATACTGACCTGATACAATACTGGTTTTGTTGTTATCTAATAAAAAAGACATTTCTTGTGAACCAAACTCTTCAAATATCCACACGACTGGGTTTGTAATTTGCAATCAACAAAAACATTGCAAACATAAAATTTAGCAAATATAAACATATGCTTTCCATCATTAGTTGTGCTCCACAATGTGTCTGACAACCTGAGCGGGAGGCGGAGAATTACTAAATATGCTTTTGCTGTTTACAAACAAAACAACATGTTCTATCGAGTACACGTAAGCTTTAAAGGGGACAGAGAATGAAAAACCATTTTAACCTTGTCTTTTTTGAACAATGGTAGTCTACCCACATTCACGAACATACAAAAAGTGCTAGACATGCTAAACATCTCAGTCTCATAGAAATTCCTCTTTTAGAAATGTCAGCCAGAAAACGGCCCAATCTGAAAAACTAATGCTTATGACATCATAGGCATCTCACTGCCCCTCCACTTTAAAATAATTGGCTACATTTTTTGAGTGGCAGCAAAGTCAGCCAATCAGTAATGAGATTGCAAGTTAAGCCAGTAGGGGGAGCCAAATAGGTGCAAAACCACTTGTTTAAAATCCCCCACCCTAATAGAGCTATCTGAGAGAGGTTTTTAGGAAGCTTTTAAGGCATTACAGACCCAAACAAAAAAATGTTTTGTCTACATGTCACATCACAGAATAAGGATAAATACCCTGTTTAATCATTCTATGTCACCTTTAATCACATCTCAAGAATCGACTTTTGTTATGTCGAGATCACGAGAAAACAAGCAAGCAAAAATAATAATAGTGCATGGCCTCTCTCGCCTTCCGTAGAGAACAAACAATCTTCAAAAAATTTAATTTAAACTGCGGTACCAAGTTCAGCCGCTAGAGGTCAATGTTACATACAGCTCCTTTAATTTTATTAAGTGTAAAATATGTTAAAATGTAAACATATACTGCAAAAAAATGAGTTTCAAGAAAAATTATTCTTAGTATTTTTGTTATGTTTTCAGTAAAAATATCTAAAAATTCTTGAATTAAGATGCTTTTTCTTGATGAGCAAAACGACCCAAGAAAATAAGTTTAGTTTTTAGACCAAAAATATCAAATGTAAGTGATTTTGTGCATAAAAACAATTAAAAACTGTCAATGGGGTAAGCACATTTTTCTTGAATTTAGTGTTTAAGAACAATTTTCAAGATTTTTTGCTTGCCCCATTGGCAGATTTTTTTTTGCTTGTTTTAAGCACAAATTCGCATAAATTGTATGTTTTCTTGTCTAAAAACTAGACTTATTTTCTTACGTCATTTTGCTCATCAAGAAAATACATCTTGATTTAAGAATTTTTAGATATTTCTACTGAAAACAAAACAAAAATACTTATTTAGAAAATAATTTTTGCAGTGTACTTTAATGTGACATGTTTTTGTTTTTAAGTTTTCCCATTATAAAGTGTCTTTTATAATATTCTGCACAATAATCTTACAGTAAACATACAGTACACTTACAGTACAGTTTCCTTGGACTCACACAGAAAGGACCAACAAAGCCCTGAACACCACGATGAAAAGGACCAGAAGAAAAAAGAGAAGCAGCGTCTGGAGAGGGAGAAGAAAGAACAGAAAGAGAAAGAGAAGAAGAGGAATGAGATGCACAAGAAATTTAAAGTTAGTCAATACCACCTACATCTGTACATGTACACAACGCTTAAGTCCTGATGTGCTTCTCTTGTATCTCCATAGATCACCGGGCAAGAGGAGCCCATGTATCAGGCCAAAGTTCTCGTGGCAAGCAAACTGCGCAAACACGACCTGCCAGTCAAGAGCGGAGACGTCATCAGCATCATCCGAACCATCAACTGCCCCAAAGGCAAATGGCTGGCCAGAGATGCCAACAACAAATGTGAGAGATGCTTGAAAATCATTTGTGGGAATAAGTGGTGTCTCAAATCTAAAGGTAGTCAACTATGCAAATGCTGTATTGTCACCACATTATACATATCTTGTCTTGTTTAGATGGCTACATATCAGTGATGAATGTGGAGTTGAACATTAAAGAGATGTTGGAGCTTGGAAAAAGGGCATCACAGGCTGCTGGGCGAGGGCAAACAGATGGCGATAACATCAGCTTCAGCAGCAGGTGGACAAAATCATCCATATCTCTCAAACCAGGGGTTTGCAACCATATACACTTAAAGTGCAACATAGGAAGTGTCAAATTTTTTGTAATCGCCATATCACCGCCCCACCAGAATTTGTGTTTGTTATATTAAATGCAACTTGATGTTTTTAGTTTTCTAATGTTACAATGCAGTATATTTAAAGGCCACATATTATACAAAATCCACTTTTACAAAGGGTTTGGACATAAATGTGTGTTGGCTGTGTGAACACAATAACCCTATAATGAAAAATTCACATTAAATTAAAATGTCTGTTTCGATTCTCTTGTTAATGTGATGTCACACAAACAAAGCCCTGCCCACGGCCACTGACTGACTGGGTAATTTTAGGGGTGTAAATTGAACAGTTCATTACGATTCGATACAAAAAATTTATTTTCTCCACCAGCGATGCGATTTTTTTTCTGATGCATCAAACGCTGCTTCGATGCGATTACAATTCAAATTAATTTATCAATATTTTTATATTGCGTGCCTAAGCAGTTACATTTTTACTTCATTTTACATGAACATTTAATGAAACTCTTTGAAAAAGGCATAATCTCTATCCCAATTGGAACATTTACAACAACTAACTAACAAAATACAATTTTTTTTTTAAAATAAAGAAAAATTTATATTGAGGGGCAAAATGTCACATAAAATCAAGCAATTATGATGGCAAGGGTCAAAGTCTGTTAGTATTTTGTGCCAAAATGTGCAATAGTGACAATCACTAAGATAGTTGTAAATTGAAAACTAAATTAATATAAAAAAAAAAAACTTATGCATTTCATCTGTCACACAACATCAGATCAAACCGTCAAACAAGTGCTGCAGTGGTCTCTAAAAAAAATAAAAATAAACTGATCAACATGTCAGGATATCACCTGCAGTGCTAAACACATGCTCGTCTTCTGTCTTTTTCGCTGTGTTTTCGTCGCTATAACTGCTTTATTGCTGCATTACGTTCAAAATAAACAGAAATGCTCGCTTTAGTGGAAATGCGTAGATAGACTTTACGTCAAGGAATAAGGACATGGAGAGTGTCAAAATAAAGGTACCTCAAAATGTTTTTTTCACGTGTGGGATCGATGCATCGGATCCTAAGAAATAAAATTCACTAATTCGACTAAAGCTACTATTGTCCCAGACTTTATTCACAGGAATCTGATATATTTTTAACCAAAACCACTTGCTGTCTGTTTGTAAAGTAGTGAGAGCTGTAGCTCATTTGCATTTAAAGGTACAGACATGAAAACGGCGCTTTTTGCTCCTACCCAAATAGGGGCATTTTGGACATGATTTATCAAATGATCTGTGGGGTATTTTGAGCTAAAACTTCAGACACATTCTGGCCGAAGCGGATTCTTTGTTTTACGTCTTGTAAAAATGAGCATAATATGTGCCCTTTAAAATTGAACATTGGTTTATTTTTCTAGTCCTCTGATTGGACGAGTGATGTTGGGTCTAACAGCGCTGGGATGTTTTTCTGTTTACATCTCTCTGCTTGTCTGTGTTTCTGTCCAAAGTACAAATGTGTCGAAGAAATGTTGCAGGACTCATAGTTGTGTAATTTTACTTGGAGCGCGATGCTAAGTGACACACATAGTTTGATGCTTTGGCTTTTATTTTGGTTGAAGGTGGAAATATTTAACTTACTTTCTGTACTTCAGTCTTGTTTATAGAGCCGTTGGACAAAAGCAATCTTATAGTTGCACTCCTGCAGTAAAGATACAAAAAAAATCCATACCAAAGTTCATCTTGTAACGGTGTTTACACTTTTCTGACCCTCATTTATACTGACATGTAAATTGACCTCTTTAAAACGTTTGACTTTTGTAGGTCTTCTCAACAGAATCCAGTGCTCACAAGCAGCTGTAAGTTCCTCTAGTTTGTGTTATTTTCTGTTGTGTTTCAGTGTTTTATTAATAAATTGCTGTGTATTTAATGTTTGCTCTCAGTCACTGATGACAGTGAAGAATGGACCTGTGATGAAGAAACAATGTCGCCATCTGCTGATACTTTGTAAGTATTGCATTGGATTCTGTGCACAAGGGTTTGGTTGGATTTAACTCCATGAAGGACAGTATGACTAAATGTCTTATAAAAGGCTTTAAAAAGGACATTAATTGGTAATGTAACATGTGAAGTTAAGGGAGACTCTGATCTGTGAGTTTGTATTACTGTATGAAGACACGTTTGACCAATAGATGAACATATAGGAGACTCATCACAGCCAGCAAAAAGGATAAGAAAATTATATTTTGTTATTAATCACTTAAAATTAGAAACCTTTAGAGTATCACATCATATCTGGTTGCAGGTAATCCTCTGCAATAATTTTTTTGATATGTGACCCTGGACCACAAAACCAGTCCTTAAAGGTAGGTCTGTTAGCATTTTTGGAATCTGAGGGTACAAAAAAATCACAAGATTGATAAAATCGCTCTTAAAGTTATCCAAGTCCTTAGCACAGGGTTCCCACTGGTCCTTGAAATCCTTGAAAGTTTGTGAATCTGGGGAAAAAATTCAAGGCCCTGGGAAGTTTTTGAAAATATACATACATAGATACAGGTCATTGAAAGTGCTTGAATCTATTTTATGCAAGAAGTTTTCTGGAAAAAATCCATATAATTCCCTGTGTAGTGTAGGATAATATCATAAAAATTCTGGACTTTTTAAGCACACTTGCTAAACTGTTCGCTTTAAATGCTTATATCTTCTGTATGCGAATGTTGATTCATACCAAAATGATTTTTTGCATAGTTGTGTTTGACACATGAAAACGTCTCGGGTTACGTATGTAACTGTTGTTAACTGAGAAGGGAACGAGACGCTGCGTCTCCCTTGTCATACTTCCTGCGTCCCTGTAACGCCGTCTTTGGCAATATTTCAGATAGCGATATACTTCCTGGCTCGCGCGTCACCCTGTCTTTGTAGTTAAGCCTCACCATTGGTTGAATTTGATATACACATTCAGACACACTTACCCCTGGAGGCGTCCACAAAGTGTCACTGCAGTGACGCAGCGCAAGTTCCCTCGAAAGGGAACTGTAACAATGTATCTTAAAAGGTAACACGATGTAAACTTGCTCTCACTTGAAATGTGTCCCTACATTTAGTCCTTGAATTTGAGGGTATTGGACCTGAAAAGTCCTTGAAAGGTCCTTGAATTTGAAGTTAACTAAGGTGTGGGAACCCTGTTAGCAACACACATCACTAATGATGAATACATTTTTGATATATTTACAGTAGGAAATTTACAAAATATCCCTTGCATAATCTTAATGGGTCATACACACCAAACGTAAGTTCAGCGAGTTGAATGATTTGCGCCAGTAAGTCAATGCAAAGATGCGATCAGATGCGTCCTCGCGCAGGGTGGCGCGCTTGCCGCAAAAACACGTGTTATTCGCCTTATACGTGCCTGCAAATGACACAAATACGATGCCCTGCGTTTGGTGTGTACGTAGCATTACATAATATCCTAATGATTTTTGGCATAAAAGAAAAATCAATCATTTTGACCTATATGTATTTTTGGCTTTTGCTACAAATATACCCATGCTACCTTAAACTTAAGGTTTTGAGGTCCAGGGTCACATTTAGGTCTAGATTGAATACAACCCAAAGCCTCAAGGGATTGTACACAATTTAACAAAATTAATGTAATATTTTTTTCAAATAGGACTAATTGTAGCTTTTTCTGATTAACCGTGTAGTTTGCAGTAGTGCTGTCCCTGGATAACACCATCGACCGGATGTGTTATTGTGTAATGGATGTATTTTATTGTGTTTGGTTACCTGTTGTTATATTTCTCATCATTATAGGAGTCAGAACAGAGCTGTCTCCATGCCTGACATGTGTAAGTACAGGTGTTTGTTTCTCAGGATTAAGCACTTTTCCTGTATTTTATACATTTTATCCCTTTCCCGTCTCTCAGTTTACAGTAACTTTTCTACTCATCATACCGTGAGCGATGGCAGCATTGAGGAAATCCATACACAGTGAGTTACAGTCAGACACAGCAAACACGACTCTTTAAATTTGGATAGTCATTTTAGGGAATTGTTTTTAAACGCATTATAAACAATAGAAATGTATTGCTTAAACACATTAAAAAGTTTGTAAAATAAAACTAAAAAATATGTAGTACATTGCAAAAAATGACTTTCTTACTTAGTATTTTTGTCTTGTTTTCAGTAGAAATATCAAATTTTTTTTTTAATCAAACTGTTTTTTTATAAGCAAATGTCTTAAGAAAATAAATCTAGTTTTAGACAAAACATATCAAATTTAAGTGAATTTGTGCTTAAAACAAATTAAAAACTTAAAACTTTTTGCTGTTTTTTTTTTCTTGTATTAAGTAAATTCAAGAAAAAATACCTTATTCCATTCACAGATTTTTTTTGCTTGTTTTAAGCACAAAGTCACTTAAATTTGATATGTTTTGTCTAAAAACTAGACTTATTTTCTTAGGTCATTTGCTCGTCAAGAAAATACAGCTTGATTTAAGAATTTTTAGATATTTCTACTGAAAACAAAACAAAAATACTATGGAAGAAAGTCATTTTTGCAGTGTACTGAATTGTGGAGTTACACCGTTAAACATTTTTTCCACATTTCTGTGTTCAGGATTATTTGGGCGGGGCTAAAACGGTGGCTCGATGACATACTCGAGCCACCGCACATAGCCCCGCCCCTAACACAATCATGAGCATCTATTCAGGTTGACAGCTTTTCTGTGAGTGGGCATGGTTTCAGTGGATTTTGATTTTGATCATTAATTTGAACTATTTTTACGTAAATTTGGCTGGGTGGTTAACATCACATTTAAACTTTTAATAGACTTTACACAGACTTTAAGAGATCTGTAAATAAGTGGATTGTTGTAACCAAGGCTGTCAAGTGTTCAGCAGATGCAACATTGAAAAATACAAAAAAGTCTCTCAGCCTAGTTTGCATTTGTGAAATAGGTATGCCTAAAAATCTACACTATTATAACCTTAATAACGCATGAATTCATGTTGGATAAATTAAGACGCACACCTTAGACAGTAGATAGTCGTCAAATGTCAAAAATAATCTTTATTTGAATGTTTTCTGAGAGGTGTACAATCCTAAATGCTTAATGTAATACAAAGATGCATTCATCCACTTTTTGGTTTTAAAACATGCAGGAATTAGAATATAAAGTGCAGGACTTGCTTAATGTTAAAATAATTATTAAGAGAGAGAAAATGCGTTAGTTGTAACAGGCAGGGGTTAGTTGTAACACTTGCTAAAAATTTACGTTTCCAGGCAAATATTTCAATACTATTTTGTTTATTTACTTGAAGTGAATATTGTTTATATATCTGTCTATAATAGACAGGTATCTACACTATTCATCCCTCATTTCTAACCATAGTTCAATTATGAATGAATACAAATGTCTAAATATGTGAGATAAAGCAGTACAATTATGACATAAAAATTAAAATTATATGTGACTCAGTCTGTATAATAACCATACTAAAGTCTCAAAATCAAATTCTGAGATAATGAGCATCAAAGTCTGATTTTAGACATTCACTTCATTATAATTTCAATCTTTGACGTGACCTTATTCAATCAATATTAAAGATATGAACAAAAATTAATTTTGACACACGATTTGTGATAAAACAGGCACATTTATTTTGTTGGCAGCCAGCAATCATTCATTTGTAGCCGATTTAAAACAATGGCAAGAATTACGCTAACTTTAGCTGTTTTCATATCGTAAGTGCTGAAGGGTTTGTTGTAACACAGCGTTAAAATTAACCCCGCTGGGTTAAAATATTTTCAAGCCCACCAAAAAAGTTGCTAAGAGCTGCAGACATATTTCAAAATGATGCAATGTTTTAGTCAACAAGACACTGATTAATATAACATAGCATTGGATTTGGTATCTTGCACATGAACTCTGAAATATGATGAATAAATTTGACACCAAAAACAAATCGCTCAACCCTGTGCAACAATGTAAATGGTCTGTGTTACAACTAACCCCGTGTTAGTTATGCCCCGGGCAAACCATATTTGTCCTCGGCCATGTTGAGTATTAAAACCTAAAAATTGTTAATTTAAGCATGGGCGTCGGAAGCAAATGAAAAGTGGGTGGGTCCCCACATAACCCCCCCCCTCCCCCCCCCGAAAAATAATTTACTGCAATAGATGACATTTTCATGTTTTCTTTTAATTAGCCTGAACATTTGCGTTTATTAAATTAAAGACAGTAGCCTATTATGGTCGAAATTCTGGTAATAGCCCTTTAAATATTTTGCAAATAATGACAGATGTCATGTTTCATTTATCTTTCTCTGTGTCATTTTTTTTCTCTACTCTGCTGACAGTAGGCTACAATGTTTATTTTTTATTTTGAGGAAATAAAAGGTAAGAAAAACGAATGAAGGTAAACTGATACAACTTTTGTATACCTTTTTTATTTGTTATACCCAATTTCTCTTTCTCTCTCTTAGAGAAATATAAATGTGAGATTCTGGAAATGAGATCACTTTATTTTATGGTATCCGTCGGGAAACAATGCTGTCATAAGAGTTTGAGCATGTGTACTTCTAAAACACAATCGATTAAACAGAGGTATGACTTTATGAATTCTGCAAATGTACCTCGCAAATAATAACAATACGTGAGGACGTTTATGTCGCAAATGAAAAGTAATTGCAGGCTTCTGTAAAAAAAAAAACTTGAAAATTATCCAGCGATCGTGGGACCATAATCAAAATAAACTATTTTACAGCAGTAATAATATTTTAACAAGTAGCCTATACTTTTAACGTTTGAAAGGAACCACATTTAGTGCTGTGTTAATTACCATTAAAAGCAAAACGGGAGTCTCTGTGCCTCCGCGACAGACGCAATTCTTCTGGCATCTCTCCTCATCATCTCCTCTTTTTTTCTTCTGTGTCTTGAACTTGGGGCTCGAGTCCGACCTAAGGTTCGAGCTGCCTTTAAGAACACCAAGCTAAGTTCGTTTACCGTTAATTATTAAGACTAAATGGGCAGGCAAACTCTTGAAACAATGAAAGTAAAATAATCCGCTATAATATGGTTTTACACGTCTATAGAAAATATACTATAAATAAAGCAGTTATAAATTTTCCTAATGCATTGTTGTTTGACATTTACTTCTGTTTAAAACGTTATTTGGCAAAGGAGGTTTTTCAGCACTATGTTCGAACAGCAACTCAGCGTCCACTCACCCCCGCGAATTATGTTTAAAAGCTGAAACGGGTCCGTGGTGTAAAAAAAGCAAAGGTTTGGGATCCCTGCTCTAGTGGAATGGATTTGGACTAACAGCGCTTTGATAAGTGAACAGACAAATGCGCTAAATTAGAGAAAAAGTGGGTGGGTCCATTATCATTGGTCTTAAAAAGTGGGTGGGTCCTGTCCCACCCACGTATAATGGTTCCGACGCCCATGAATTTAAGGTACATATAGAACAGATAAAAATGTGCAATTACTTCTAGGTTACATTTGAATTGATTGACAGCCCCGACTATTATACAACATCCAGTAGGGTAATGGAAATGATAATAAAACACTTGGAAATATTTGACGTTTATGTAAAATTTCCTTGCTTATGTCAGACATGAAGCTCTGCAGAAGCTGGCTGTGTTTTTTCAGAATGGCCATGAAAACGGCATCACCACTACAGAAGATGAAGCATGTCTACCGAGGTATAATATACCTTATCTTTAACCATACTTTTATTTTAATGTTTTTTTTAAGTTACCTACGATTTTGTGTGTTTGCTTTTTCACAGCACCGATGATCCAAGTAAGTGACTTTAGTAACTACACTATTTCTTGGTGTCATCTTATGTTTACGTTACAGAAGATTTATTTGCTACTTCCCACAAATCGTTTGTGAAAGGGTTCGTTTAAAGGACGTCTTTATGTCTACTTGTTTCTCTTTATATTATTATTTTTGTGTGATCCTTGGAGTACAAATAAGATAATCTAGCACAATCTTTAAACATCAAACTGAATATTTTGTAATACACGGCTTTGTCTTTTTCACTTAAATTTTTCAATCAAAGTATGTGTAGTTCCAGGACACACACACACACACACTATTATATCATTGTCTTGGCATTCAGATTTTGAACTGCCATCTTCTGAAAGTTTGCGCTGGTGAGATGTTTTAACCACTGGAACAAACTCAAAGACAACTTACATTTGGATAATTTTGTTCGTAATGACATCACACTTGTTCATTCTTTAATGCACTTGATGTATATCAGAGGCATTTTGCTATAAACCCTTTTTGAATGTATTCATTTTTATAAACCTAATAGTCATCTTTTCTACTCAATAGGTTTTCTTAGTGCTGTGGATGAGCCACCATACTTGTGAGTATATAAGAGAAAATAATGCAGATGGCATAATGCAGGCTGAACTAAAATTTAATGTCCAAAACTTTTTTGTGGACCTTGTGCTGGTTTGTAACTTCTTGGCATCTGCAAACAAATGAAGCTAGAGCTTTACTTGGCACTAACTTGTCATGGGTTGGTTACTCAACTGTGTGTTTTTCTTTTTTATTACCATTGTCGCTTCGGTTTAGAGTTAGATTTACATAAAATGTCATCCTTACCCAAACCCAACTCTAACTGTGGGTTCACGCCAGACGTGAGTTCAACGATTTGCGCGAGTAGATTACATACAAAGTCAATGCAAAGACACGATCAGACGCGTCCTCGCATGGGGCGATGCAAAGGACGTGATATGGGCGGCATGTTTGCCCCGAACACGCGCTATTCGCCTCAAATGCGTCTTCGCCCAAGTTGAAAATATTCAACTCGAGCAAAACATTCGTATGACATGAAGTTAAATCCCGCGAGTAAGCTAGAGCGAGGAACGCGATTGACACGCGTCTGGAGGTCTTGCGGCACAAATGAGCCATTTTGCACGTTAGACGCGATTCTGCAGGAATGCAGGAATGCGCATGTGAAAAAAATTTTACTTTGGCGGAAAAACAATGAATTAATTTTAATGAATTACGGTGAAATCCCGGCACATCCCAACACCATGGGGCGCTCTCGTGCAGAAACTCCCTTTGTGCCACAGAAGAAGTAGCATTACAAAGGTATTCCAGGAAATGTCTACAGGAATATTTATATTCTTCAATGTTCTTCAAATTGTTTTAGGTATTTTCATGATAATAAAGAATATTTTGAATTATTTTAATTAACGATTATTGCTTTTTTAAATGCATGTTATAAACGACACCGACTTCCTACTGACCAAATGCCGTAGTACACGCACAAGCTGTGCATGAAACACAGAATCGTTGCCTTGCGATTCAGATTCGATTTCAGACAGGAATTTTATTGGGACAGATGATTAATCGGTACAACCCCAGCGTTAACCAATCAGGAGCTTGCTTTTGTAGTGACGTGATTACATGAAGCAAGCGTAGTCCCAGAAGAATTCTAGAATGACTAGAAGTTCAAGCGCGGCTTTCACGCGTGAATAAAGCGAGTAAACTCAAAATGTTCAAGCGGCAAACTAGACGCGAATTTGACGCCTCAAACTCGGCTGGTGTGAACCCACGGTAACACCAGGCGACAATGGTTTAAAAATAAAATAAAAAATAGTATAAACCAATACTTATAGTGACATCCTAACCAAACACCAAATCTAATCCTAAACTGAAGCGACAATGGTTTGAAAATAGGAAAAAACAGTTGAGTAACAAATACATGACAATGACACATAAACAGAAATTCGTGATACGATCCTGAAAAAAACTCTGAACTTTGTGACAGTATCACAAAAAACAATAAAAAAATTACGTGACTATAGGTACATAATTTCGTGAGACTGGGTAGCGATTCTGATAGTAGTCTTTTTTCCTATTGTGAATTCAATGGTGCTTCTGTTTTCTGCTTTATTAGAAATATCTTCCTTTGTGTTTAGCAGAACAAAGAAATGTATACAAAATATATTTTGGGTGAACTTTCCCTTTTGGTGTTATCTGAACGTTTTACCTCACCACATTGTTTTTGTACAGTGATTAAACGCTTGAATTGAAACAGCACGTATATTTTGTTATCTAATGTACTGAGTAATAACACCTTTGGAAAGTGCTTAACATTCACGATTTGTTGTTGTTGTTGTTGTTGTGACAGAGAGGTTGAAGACTTTCAGTTTGCAGACATTGATCTTCTGCCGCCGCCACCTCTCTATGCTGACTCTCTATGAGGCGTCTGGTATGTGTGCTACTGTTTTACTCACTTAATATATAAAGAGTTAACACTCAGATAATGGATAGACAGCTGGTTGTTTTCCCCAAGGGTCTTGTATCACACTAAAGGGGCTTACTTTGTGATAACAACCGGCTGTAAGTAAGGTTAAAGGGATAGTTCGGCCAAAAACTATATTAAACCAATGATTTACTCACCCCCAAGCTGTCCGAGTTGCATATGTCCATCATTGTCCAGACAAACACATTTTCGGATATTTTATAAAATGTTTTAGATCTTTCAGTTGATTAAATGTAATGTTACGGGGTCCAGCCATAGTCCACGACCTTCAAGTCCAAAAAAAGTGCGTCCATCCTTCACAAATTAAATCCAAATGGCTCCAGGATGATAAACAAAGGTCATCTAAGGGTAATCCGCGCGGTGTTGTTGTAGAAATATCCATATTTAAAACTTTATTAACGAAAATAAATACCTTCCGGTAGCGCCACCATCTTAGACTCCTCTGTATTCAGGAGAGAGTATTAGCGTAGTGTACGCACTTTTCTTAGTGACGTATGACAAATTCGGAGGGCGGGGGCACAGAGCAGCAGCAGAGTAGCCTCCGTAGGCTGCGTAAGCTCTCATCCTGAATGTGGACGCGACTAAGATGGTGGCGCTACCGGAAGGTAGTTATTTTCGTTAATAAAGTTTTAAATATGGATATTTCTACAACAACACCGCGTGGATTACCCTCAGAAGACCTTTGTTTATCATCCTGGAGCCGTTTGGATTTAATTTTTGAAGGATGGACGCACTTTTTTTGGACTTGAAGGTCGTGGACTATGGCTGGACCCCGTAACATTACATTTAACAACTGAAAGATCTAAAATATTTTCTAAAATATATCCAAAAATGTGTTTGTCTGGACAATGATGGACATATGCAACTCTGACAGCTTGAGGGTGAGTAAATCATGGGTTTAATATCATTTTTGGCCGAACTATCCCTTTAAGAACATGTTTAACAAACGCAGAACTTCCGTGAGGAAAACACATTTACTTTTTGTTTAAAGATAAGACATTCACATGTCTTGAACTCAGTATTTTTGTTTAATCATTTGTAAATATAATGTCATTTGTACCACGGGGCTGTTGAATGCTTTATTTTGATTGGTTGAGAAATGTTTCACAGGTATGTGTTGTGTTTCGATAAATGGACACCTAACATTTTTAATGTCTTAAAATAATCACAAGAGCAATGTTTGTGGTAACCGATAATCTGATTAATTGACTCAGGCTCTTTTAAATTAAAAAAGTTTTGATTTGAATTTGCATAATCCTGACATGACGCCATTCAGAGATATTGCGTTGTTGGCAGAATCCGTTAAATGTCATGTGATTTAATATCTTAATCCTCTAAGTGCACAAAAGATGAATTGGTTGAACTATTGGCGTTTACCCAGTAAAAGGAGGTTTAACGAAAATATTAGGCCAAATTTTTTTCAGAAAGGGCAGTGAAGAGAGACTAGAGTGTTTTTAGTAGTGGAGATTTTTTTGCATTTACTTAAAGGGTTTTGCAGCTAAAGAAAGTCAAATTTGTTAAATAAGAGTGAGATTTGTGAATATAGGATATTTTTATCACTAAAAAAAAAAAATTTCATTGGCATTTAAGTAATATGAGTAAACCTAAAGTGATAATAAAATTCTCGCTTACAAGAAAAATTGTCAGATGCACTTAGAGGGTTTTGCATCTGTACTCGACATATGCCTTTTTTATCTAATGATTAATAGCAGCATCAAAAAATACTGTCTTTGTTCAGGGTTACACAGCTGTAACAATTTATTTATTTATTTATTTAAAGGGGACATATCATGAAAATCTGACCTTTAATGTTTAAGTGCTATAATTGGGTCCACAGTGCTTCTATCAACCTAGAAAATGTGAAAAGATCAACACAATAACTAAGTTTTGGTAAACCATTCTCTGCAAGCATGTGAAAAAATAGGTCATTAAAATTTGTCTCCCCTTGTGATGTCAGAAGGGGGTCTTATTATAATAATACCGCCCCTTAATCTGCACTATCCAACCACGTCACTGCATTTAGTGTAGAGAGAAAGAAAGAGAAAATATTTGACAGCACAATTGAGTTTCAATTACAACAAATCACCATTATGGTGATCAGTGCTTGCATTTCATCAACTCATTTGCTTTTAAAAGGACACACCCAAAAATTGCACATTTTTCTCACACTTAAAAAGTGTCAATTTTAATATGCTATAATAAATTATCTGTGGGGTATTTTGAGCTTAATCATATGTACTCAGGGAAAACCAAATATTTATTTTACATTTTAAAAAAGTCTTGTGCAATGTCCCCTTTAAATGTCACTAGAAGTAAGTCAGTCAAGATATTTTTGTTTTCTCTACAGTGCAATTTGAATGGAGTTTCTTCACTTGATCAGGTGACTGTGGTCTGTGATCATCTGTCAACTACCTTTAGTCACTGGAAGAATTTAAATAAGCTTTAATAAATGTGCTTTGTATATAAAGCTATGTGCATTAACTGTGGCATTTTGATGAAATAATCCTGCAAGTTTGGATTGTAAGCAAAGAGTGGGCCATGAAGAATACATGGCAGAGCAAATTAAAGCTTAAATGAAATGTGAATTGCTAAGCACTTAGTCATCTTTAAGGATTAAGAGTTCCTTAAAATGAATTCCTGTATGATATCTGTGTAAACTACTGTGCACCTTTTGAGTTGGTTTTGCTTTTTTGTTGTATTGTCTGTATTGTGTGGGAAATTTTGAAAGTTGGTGATTTAATTATATGTTTGTTTAGAAATGAAAATATGACTTGTGAATGTTAGCATGCAATAAATGGGTCAGTATACAGCAGATATTAAGACCATTGTAGTCCATTGACTTTTATCCGAATCGACTTAAAAGTAAATATTTATCAGTATGTGCCGTATAATCTCTAAGAGTCGAACCCACAACCTTTGCATTATTAACACGCTGCACCAATGAGTGTGCCACTATTTGGGTGTTTGTATATGTCTATCCTACAATTATTTTGCGTATTTTTGACCCATAATGGGTAAATATTGGACAGAACACATGCTGGGTTAAAAATTACCCAATGTTGGGTTTTTATGCAGCCATGGGGTATAATAACCCAGCAGTGTGTTCTGTCCAATATTTTCCCATTATGGGTCAAAAATAACCCAGACATTTCTAGAGTGATGCAATAAAGTTCATGTTTTTACTAATTTTTGACATGCCCAAGACTGTGATAAAAGGTTAAAATCCAGTCCACAATTTTTTTATATTGAAAATATGTAATTTAGTGTGTTTTTCCCCAAATCAGTGACATCTTTTATAAACTTTGCAATTAAAGAGTTAAATCTTGGAATTTCTGTATATATTTAGTGGTTTTGATCAGGACTGAGGTTGATTAACAGATTTGTAAAAAAAAAAAACGATTACAATTTTACAGCAGTTTAACTTCGGCTACGTTTACACAGAAACGATCTGAAGAGAAAACTCAAAAGTGGCGTTGCATTATCACTTTTTTTACTGCGTATTTACGAGCGTGTTTGGGGGGAAACCTTCTCTGATCAGTAATACTAGCTGTGAATATTTCGTACAACTGCTGGAAAGACTCTTGTATATTTATCAGAGCTGCTATGGCAACTTGAAGGTCTGACATATGGAAATAATCCAACATGTTTGTTGTTATTTTCCTGAACTAGCTCATGCCTGTGATGTAAACACGTACGTGACGAGAGCCATCGTAAGCAGACTTTTGCGTTTTTACCGGATGTGCCTCATAAGCCTCTGGCTCTTTGATCGCCCCCTGGTGGCTGGCTGCAGTACAAGTCCTAACCCCACCCTCTCCATTCAAACAAATGGGACTCTGGTCTAAAGAAAAAAAAATTTACACTTCCAATAAAAGTTTCTGAAAGATGGTTTTTGTCCTTTCAAGTAGTTGTTATCATGCTGATATATGTTCAAGTGTTAATTTTTGTGATAAGTTTCATTTTAGCTAGTAATTTGATGCTATAGAAACGGGGCGTGTTGTTATGATTGGCGTGGTTGAATTGGTCGCGCGGGCGTTTGGGCGGAAGTTTGAAACTGCGGCTCCGCCTCTGGCTCCACGGACGATTCCTTCTGCGCATGCATTGGCTCCAAACCGACTTTTTTACGTAACATGGCACCAACCATGGTCTGACATTTTTGGCTTCAATTCATTACAATGGACGGAGGCGACGTCGCGTCGTCAATCTTATTTTTTTGTCTATGGTTTCACTTTGGAGGATGGTTTCACTTTTTTGCGTTTTTAAGCCCCAAAAACAGCATCGCCATGTAAACGAAAGGCACATCGGATAAATTATTTATACGTTTTCACCCTCGAGTGTTCTCGTGTAAACAGGGCCTTAGTGGATGTTTTCATCCCCAACGTAACTCAGTCTCACCCCATGGCGTCAATATTTGACGACACTTGACCATGCGTCAATATGTTGACGCGGAGGGTATACCTTTCGCGTCATTTTTTGACGAACTGGGGACTTCAATACTATTACGTCCGTTGCATTCTCTTTCCTATTTTCTTACCATTTTCGCGTCAGTTTAGGGTTAGATTACGCAAAATTAAACAGTGTACGCGAAATTAAACAGTTGTCACCTGGCGTTGGGGTTAGAGTTAGGTACGCGAAATTAAACAGTTGTCACCTGGAGTTGGGGTTAGAGTTAGGTTTGGGTAGGGATGTCATTATGTAAATCTAACCCTAAACCGACGCGAAAATGGTAAGAAAATAGGAAAGAGAATGCAATGGACTTAATAGTATTGAAGTCCCCAGTTCGTCAAAAAATGACGCGAAAGGTATACCCTCCGCGTCAACGTATTGACGCATGGTCAAGTTTCGTCAAATACTGACGCCATGGGGTGAGACTGGGTTGCCCAACAAGAATAGGTAGTGAATTTGACCACGATGCATTGAGTTCTTTAAAATTTTCAAAGCATTTTCCCCAAATTTGTTTTCATTTAAGAATTGTCACCAAAACTCCATTTGCTGAAACGCAGAGAAAGTTGTGTCCAAATTAAGACTCAAAACCACCCCGTAGTGGATGAAAACGTCCCCAACAACACCTAAGGGTTAAGATATATGTGACACCTTGGATTAAAAATATATATATATTTTTTTTGTTGGTTTCATTTACTGTCTGGCTTTTAGGTTTGCTACTGGCCTCTTTTAAAAACATTTGAAACTAGAAAAGAATTTCAATAAAACCACTGAACGGGATGACATGATGGCTTAACCAGAATGTGCAAACATCTTTGACATCACATGCAACCCAGCTGAAATTTTGACCCCTTAACTGTGCTGTAAATTCCATTTGCCATAGTCATATAAGGAGATCTCACACGCGTACTTGAGCGTTTTCTGTTGTTAATAGGTCCCTCCATCACTTCACAATCAAAGAACACACAACAGACACAATACAAAACAGATGCTTACAAATAGTGCGGTGAGCGGTCGATTAAAGACCTGATCCAAAGGTTGTAGGTTCAAACCCCAAGTGTGATTCATTATTTGAGAAATACTATGAATTAAGTTGAATTGCAGGTTGCTTTACAGCATCTGCTAATGTTGACAGTGTTATTTTATTACTTCAGATATGAGAAATCTGCTGTATGAATATAACACACAATTCCAGATGTGCTATGGAGAGTCTCCGTTTTGTAAGTTGTCAGGTTTACAAACCCTGGTTGGTTTAATGGACACCATGTGGTTTGAGTTAAGGCCAATGAGAGGGGGTGGAGGGGCTGTTCGTTTTGGAAAAGAGGGTTTGTTGGAGTGCTGTTAGTTTAGTGCAGTGTTTAGTCCTCAAAGGCACCGAGCAAAACCACGTCGTTGTGCTTTCAGTTAGAAGGAGAATACGTTGCATTTAGTAGTTTGAGTTTAATTGTGAGTTGTTGTTTTAGATTTGAGTCTTTAGTGATAAATCAAGGTTAATAAATGCAACAGTTATTGGTGGAGAAAGCCATGACTGCAGACAGCAGCAACGGACTGAATAACAAGAATGACTGCAAAGACTACAGAAGAAATCGACTGATGGTCGGACTGGACCTTTTCTGCTTGTTTCTTGGTAAGTCATTTAGCATTCAATGAGACTTTTTTCCCATCACCTGGTATTAAGTATTTTTTAAGCCTCTATTGTTCATGTGAAGGATTCCTCAGATCATCTGGTTTGTTGTAACATGTGGCAGATGAATTTACAATTTTACCACTTAAATCTCAGGTTATCCGTTTTATTATTTTGTCCTTTTTGAAATTGCACCTAATCCATTTAATCCAATGTGTCGTACCAATAAAAAATTTTTATGGAAAAATGTGTTTTTAGGTCGGTGAAAGTTGTTACTGGTGGGATAATGTGGTATAATGGTAACACATTACATTAAAGTTGTGCATGTTATTAACATTAACTGTTCATGTTATCTAATGCATTTAGTTTTCAGCATTTAAAAAAATATATTTGTTAATGTCAATACCATTTAGTGCAATATTCACTGTAACTTTTTCATTGTGAAACTTTGATGCAACCTGCACTAATACTGCAACTGTATACACTGTAAAAATGTTAAGTTGGATCAACTTAAAAAATGACTTTAATTGGTTACGCCTATACATTTGAAGTTTTTTCAACGTAAATTCCCCCTTTAAGTGAAAATTTAAGTTTAAATAGTTTAGGTGTTACCAAATTAAAGTATACTCAAAAAAGAAAAAATGCTGGGTTATTTTCAATATAACCCGATTTTTTTTTTTGTATTTGACCCAACATTGGGTTAAAACAACCCAGCATTTTGTGTTGAAATTACAACCCAGCAAGCTGGGCTCTTCCATTATTGACCTAATGCTGGCTCAAAAAAAGAGTGTAATTTAAGAAAAAATGTACCTTCGTTTTTTTACCTCAAGTGACAAAATGTATGTTTAAATAACTTCAGATTCAAACATTTACTTCACTGAAAAAAATGATTCATTCAATTTACCCCATTTTTTTTAAGGTAATTGGTTGCAATCAATTATTTAAGCTTTAAACCAAAAAAAATTAGGAATACAAAACAAAACAAAACAAAAAAATGTGTTTAAATAAATTGATTGCAACCACTTACCTTTAAAAAATTGAGTAAATTGAATGAATATTTTTTTAGTGTTTACAGTATAGATCTGTAAATGTTATGTACCGTCTTATCCCACCTGTCACTTTTTTGCCATTAACATGTTTACTCATTCCATGACCACTGAACAAAATTAAATAATTGTGAATTCATACATTAATACTAGACATCTTAAAGAGTCTTTGTAAATTTTTTTTTTGAAAGAATAATTACAAACATGTATTAATTTATATTAATATATTATAGCTATAGCTAGTTACCAGTACCCAGTAATACTGTAATTTCTACATAATTTTACAGTGTACATGTATAACCCTTTGTTTATGGGGCTTTTATGCAGCCATCATCTTCTCATGGTTCAAACAGGATGTAAAGGCTCTGGTCCTTTGACATTTTTGCACCATCCGTGAGAAACTGCACATATTTAATTGAGACCCTTTATTATTTCCATATGTGCAGGAAATGGACCGAAACATTCGATAACATTTTTAAAGGTTTATAAATATAAACTTTTTGGTGGGATTAAATGTGTTTTAATTTTAAACAAGAAAATGTTGATATAATAAGAGCTAATTTCCCAACAAACTGTACACACTTTCGAATGATTGTTGTTAAACCAGCCGGATAATGGAGGATATAACGCGCATGAAGGAATTTAAATATTAATATCAACTTATCGGAAAGCATAGAAACTATACAAACTTAAGCTCCCTGCCCTGTCAATACTCTCATATTTCACTTATGCTATATTTTTTCCACATTTCTGACATACCTCAGTACTCTTGGTTTGACATCTGCTTCCTTTCTGCATTCAGCACTCAGATGTTTATGGTGCTCATGAAATGTGAGAATCAAGTTCATCGTACTTAAAGCTTTTACAAGTTTTACAAACAAAACTGTTGCACTATTGTCATGTCATTTTTATGCCATTGTTACTTGGGTTTGGGGTTAGAATGACTTTGTTACATAAAATAACATCTTAACCCAAACCCAACTCTAACCCTAACATCAGGCGACAATGGTTTAAAAACCAAAAAAAAAAAAAGTATAAACCATTAGTTAAAGTGATATCCTAACCCAAACACCAAATCTAAACCCAAACCAAAGCGAAAATGGTTTTAAAATAGGAAAAACAATTGAGCAACCAATAGGTGAAACTGACATGGAAAAGAAAGTCTGCGGTACGGACATGGACAAATGCAGAGATTCGTGACGACATGGATAAATGAGAAAAATTTTCTGTGATTTTACCGCGGAAATTTGTGAGATCAGGTTGTTTAAGTATATCCAGAGATAACTTTTTTTGCCACCTATAATACTTTTGTTTTAAACTAAACGTGTTCTGAATTCATTTTAAATCAATTAGTTTAGCCTCTCAGATTATACATGGTTAATTTTTTGTTAGAAATTACAGTATTACTGTCGCTGTTTGCCAGTAATTAACTGTAGATGTACATTTGTTATTTACTGGCAACAGTTTGTTTAAAGTTAAATGAACATTAAACATTAACAAGTCTTTGTCTTTACAGAATAAAACTATAAATAACAGCCTCATGCAAAGCATTCTGGGAAACAAAATCTAAAGGGAAAAACAGAAAAATGTTAATGAGGATTTTTAGTTTCCAGAATGCTTTGCATGAAGCTGTTATTTCATAGTATTATTTTGTAAAGACAAAGACTTGTTAATGTTTAATGTTCATTTAACTTTAAACAAACTTTTGCCATTTAAATTTACAGTAAGTTACTAGAAAACAGCTACATAACTACAGTAAAAGTTTACAGTGTAGATTTGAACTATAACATGAAACCATGATAAATACTGCTGGCTAATTGTTTATTTCTCTATAGGAAATTAGCATAATAACCTATTAAACCATATTCACCACTTTCAAAACTAAAGTGAAGTGTAATAATGTTCAGTTCAGTGTTGTTGAAGTGTTTTAAAGCCTAATTCATACATTTTTTTAATGGAGATCTGAGTGGCTGCTGGGTGTTTGGTAGACCAGGTCCAGGGGACTCACCCTACAAGTCTCTATAACATTCTGGTTTCTAAGGGTATATCATATTATAACAGCACACCCCATGTTGCACCCCTTAACTGATTATTTCTCTCTTTCGTTGTGCCTGTAGCTGCCCTGCCATTTCTGATTATAGAGTCTGGAGCTGTGAAACCCTACAGACGTGGTTTCTATTGTTCAGATGAGTCCATCAAATATCCTGCCAAACACAGAGACACCATCAGCGATGGCGTTCTGTCAGCGGCCGGCATGCTTATCGTCATTCTTTCTGTAAGTCTGTGTTTATACTTTTGGGAGAAAATATATACAGTGCGGGCCCAAAAGATATTTGGACACTTATGTCACACTGTAAAAAAAATATGTAGAAATTACAGTATTACTGGCAACTAGCTGCCAGTATCTTACTGTAGATTTTACATTTATTATCTTCTACAGTAAGTTACAAGTTAAGTAATTACAGCTGATTTTTACAGTGCACATTTAGGTAGCGCAATAGGGTTGTATTAGTATGCTTTAAGTAACACGAACAAACAATGAACAATATAGATTTTCAGCATTTATTAATTCTTTGTAATGTTAGTTCAAGATCTTGTACATTCATTTCAGAGAATTGTTTCTATATCGTTATAAATGTTAGAAATGCATTGCTGAAACACATTACAAAGACTGTGAACTATTCAGTACTGAATTGTGGAGTTTCAAGTGGGTGTGGTTTCAGCGCAGACACACCCCTGGCGTTTGAGAACAGCAATGCCTATTGTTCCAAGATTTTTATTTTATTTTATTTTATTTAGAACTTATTTGTAGGGCTGTCAAAAGATTAATCGAGATTAATCGCATACAAAATAAAAGTTTGTTTTTGCATAATATATATGTATGCACTGTGTGTAATTATATAAATACACACGCATGCATATATGTATTTAAGAAACATTTACGTATTTATGTATATAAATATTTATTTAGATTTAAATATATTTTAGGTTATATATAAATAAAAATATATACATAAACAATTGTTTTTAATGTATACATGTATATGTGTATTTATATTTAGATGATAAATACACACAATTCACACACAAATATATTATGCGGAAAAAAACTTGTATTTTGTATGCGATTAATCACGATTAATCTTTTGACATTTTATTTACATTAACATGAACTAAGATTAATAAATGCTATAGAAGTATTGTTCATTGTTAGTTCATGTTAGCTTATGCATTAACTAATTGTTAACAAATACAATCTTATTGTAAAATGTATGAATAGCACTAGATGCTAACATATCAAACCAAGAGGACTTTAAAGCAAAAGATTTCTATCCAAACATTTTACAAAAAATTATTTTAGATACATGATAATTTTTGAGTTTCCTTGTTCTTTACTGAACTTGATTAAACTTTTCTTTGGTTAACGGTATTAGATTTTTATCAGACATTTCTGACCTTTGACATTCCCAGATCACAATAGGTGAGAGCTACCGAATTCGATACCTTCACAAAAGCTCCAACACGTTTGTCGGAAACCCATACATCTCCACTCTCTACAAGCAAGTTGGTGTGTTCATGTTCGGCTGTGCGGTCAGTCAGTCTTTCACCGATATTGCCAAAGTCTCTGTGGGCCGCTTACGACCTCACTTCCTGGATGTGTGCCAGCCCGATTTGACGTCAGTGAATTGTTCCCTGGGTTACATCACTGAGTACAGGTGCACAGGAGATGATGGGAAAGTTCAGGAAGCCAGGTATGCAGTATGATTTACTGTGTATTCTTAAAGGTCACCTAACACAACCTGTAATCTCATGTTAATCTTAAGTACCTATAGGACCCTATTTTAACGATCTAAGCGCATTGTCTAAAGCACACGGTCTAAATGGGCGTGTCCGATACTACTTTTGCTAATTTAACGATGGGAAAAATGGTTTGTGCGCTGAGCGCATGGTCTGAAAAGGGTTGTACATATTCTCCTAATGAGTAATGGGTGTGTTTTTGGGCGTAACGTACAATAAAGTCTTATCTCTCATCCCCTTTAAAAGCCAGTTGTGCTGGTGCTGTGCATAATCCCTATTTAGATGACGGACCTTGTAAACTGAAAAACTAATTTGAGGAAGAAAACCACCAGTTTAAGAATAATGTTAGAAATGTGGTGTTTTCATTTTTATTGAAATTAAAAAAAATTGAATTAAAACCTTTTAAAAGCATTTTTCTTTCAGTCATAGAAGTACAAATAGCTTTTAATTGCTGTAAATGTATTGATATCCTAAATAATCAATGTAATCTCATAAAATAATTTGCAAATATGCAAGAAAAAGTTTGTACTCTAAAAATACAAACAAGAGATTAAGAATTTACAAACGTACATTTAGATTAACATGAGAGCCAAAGCGTTTCAGCACTTGGACAGCGCCATGGGATTTTCTACAAAGCATTACTTAAAATGTTTCTCATCTCACCATATCCACAGGTACAGAGTCATCATGTACAATAAATCCGTAAGATAGCATTTAAAAACATTTAAAAATAGATGCATTGGTCTAAAGCAAAAAATTTATTTACTTACAAGGCTGCAGGTGAAGCAGCTCTTTGCGTCTTCTAACGTCTCATAATCAGTCCTCATTTATGTCCAAGAGACTCAATAATAATCTTTTACATTCAATCCTTTAATCTTTCATATTTAAAAGTGTTTTGTGCTGCTGTGCATTCATGTATGTGATAAGCAAACCCGCGTTGTCGTCCCGTTTATAGGCGTGTATTACTAATGAGCTTTTTAAATAACATAAAACACATTGCGCCATTGACTTTAGACTTTAGAGCAGGTTTTTGTTGGTCAATGGCGTAGTCTATTTTAGTTGCCTCAATATAGCACCGCCCCAACAATGCGCCTGAACACACCTCGTTTTCAGACCAGAATGCCCATCGGCGCAAAAGGGGGTGCAAATGCATTTGCACCGCTAAACGTGAAAATGATCATTGCGCTGGGTGGAAACTAGCAAAAGACACTTGCGTCGCGCATTGCGCTGCATTACGCCGGGTGTAAGATAGAGCCCATAGAGTTGTATTACATCTTTCACCTCAAAAAGTGAGAATTTCAGTTGAAAAATTTTTACAGCTGCATTACCAATTGCAGTAAAAGTTGGATCAACCTAAAAAATGACTTTTTACAGTGTAAAAACTACACTTACAGAAAAACACGTGTATTTTCTCTGCATGAGTTTCATATGGAGCCCATAAGGGGACATGGAGCAAAAATTAAATAAACTTTTGCCATGATAGTTTCACAAAAATTCTGCACATGACGGTTTAGACTAGTCCAAGACTAAAATAAATGTAAGAGCTGTCCAAACTGAACAGAACTTGAACTGACATATCTTAAAATGCATCAGTGCCCTTTGTTTTCCTTTAAAATGCACAGAAGTAATGTTTTTATTAAGGCATGTTTGTTAAAACTAGTTATACAGTATTTCCTAATTAAACGAACTTAGTTAGTCTAAGGCCTCGTCCTGTCTTAAGATAATCCCTGTCCGGGAAACCGCCCCTTTAATTTCTTTAAACCAAGTACCTGTTCACGTTTCCCTCGGATGTGCACATATTTCTTTGAATTTATAATTTACACGAGATTCACAAGAAAACTTCAGAACTATGTTTCCCATGTTTTTGAAGATTTATCTGACTTCTGCAAGGTATGAACCTTAAAGCCACACTGAAATATTTATAATAGCTACAGCAAATACAACACAAACTGTGCACAAATAATGCAAGAAAGGAACTTTCAGAAGAATTTTTTAGTAATTTTGACCCAACAGTTGTGTGATAAAAATATTGAAATTAAAATGTTATGACACTTTGAAGGGTAATAATGACTTTATACATTCAACGTAAACTGAGGTGTTATTCATAGACATGTTGTGGCAACCAGAAGCTCATCAAATGTTTGTCTTTTCAAAGTAATATTCATTTGAGTTTATTAAAAAAATATTAGATTTTTATGAAATTTAAAAAAATTACTGTTTAAAGTCAAAGAGAACATTCATTATGAATGCAGCCATCAGATGTTCTTTACAGATACGTCATAAATATTTTACCATCAATAAAACCCCAAATCTAAACTGAAATGCATAAATGTATACATTTTAAAATATTTTCTATTTCTCTGTATATTGACTGTTGACAAAGAATAAATCATGATTATAATAATACATCATTTTTCGTTTATGATTATAGGAAATCCTTCTTTTCTGGCCATGCCTCATTCTCCATGTACACGATGCTGTATTTAGCTGTAAGTATTCGTGCATTACATATGGCTCATTACTTTCAAACTACTGTGTCTTTATAATAAATGTGCTTGTGTGTGGATGTTTAATGAGTTTTGTCTTTGATCATGTAGTTGTACCTGCAGTCCCGGTTATCCTGGCGAGGTGCTCGTGTTCTCAGACCGCTCTTTCAGTTCACCCTGATCATGATGGCGTTTTACACCGGGCTGTCACGCGTCTCTGATCATAAACATCACCCCAGTGACATACTCGCAGGCTTTGTTCAGGGAGCTCTCGTGTCGTACTGCACTGTAAGATCAAGTCTCTTATACTCAAAGAAATGCAATGACAACACTCTTTACATACAGTATTAAATATATGTATTTTGTGATTTATTGGCATTAGAGATAACACTTTATTTTGATCGTAAAATAAATTAAAGTGAACTAACTATAAGTCAATAGAGTATCTGCTTAATATCTAACACTTCATTGTAATGATCCCCCAACAGACATTATTCTGTCTATGAGTAACTGCAACTGTGCTGACTTATTCTACTAACCCTTTACCTACTCCTAACAGTCTACTAATACTCTAATGAGAGTTTATTGACATGTAATTGCAAAGTTATTTATAGTTAATCGAATGTCTAAAGTGGACTATCAAAATGAAGTCTCCAACGCACTGGAAAAGCAGATTTAACAAGGGATGCACAGATCTATCGGGCGATAATTGGTATCGGCAGATAAAAGCACTTTCGGACATTGGCTGAACGTTTAGAAACATCCAATGATCAGCGCAGATTATATCCTGGCAATCAAAAGAGGCAGAAAAGCACATCAGAACGGACGCAGAAATATTTATGGAAGTTTAAACGAGAGGGGGAGGAGTCAATATAGTTCTCATTTTTATCCACTTAAAAAAATCACAGAGTTTTATTTTGTGTCACCATACTTACTCAGTCTTTAAATGGAGAAAACATGGAAGTGTTTGGTGGCTTTTAAATTCATCCCTGTTTGGATCCTAAGAAATGAATGGGGCTAGGCTAAATGCTAACACATTCACCATGCGCTGTAAAAAGATTAAGTGCACACATTGAAAAAAATATGGGTATGTATTAATTTAAAGTTAAGGTAAGAACATGGTAAAATTTTGAAAAACAGTGGTGTTTTCCTTAAGTAAAACCTTATATTTTATTATAAGATAAAATAAAGTAACATTTATGTTTTTTTGAAAGTTAAAGGTGTTAATTATCACACATTATACCACGGGCCTGTTGAATGCTTTATTCTGATTGGTTGAGATATTTTCTATGGGTGTTGATTATTTTTCTGTAAACCGCACACCTAACTTAAAATATAAAATATATCTTAAAAATAGGCACCATAGCAATGTTTGTGGTAACTGTGATACACTGAAAAAAAATTCGTTCAATTTACTACATTTTTTTAAGGTAAGTGGTTGCAATCAATTTTTTTAAGAAAAATTTTTGAAAAGCAAAATAAAATAAAAAACTTTATAATAAAAAAAATACAAAATAAATTGATTGCAACCACTTAAAAAAAATTGAGTAAACTGAATGAATAGTTTTTTTGTCAGTGTATAAGAGGAATTGACTTGTTTATTATATAAATTATTTGAAAATATTTTAATAATTCAACGGCCCGTCATCAATTATTCCTTACTTTTATGATGAAAATGTCATTTTCAATGGGATTATACATTATATACAATAATTCAACGGCCTGTCGTCATTTATTCCTTACATATATACTTTAATGGTAAAATATTGTTAAAATTGTGGTTTCAGTAAGTTAGAAATACAAGTCCCCATAAAATTTATGGTAAAAAGGGACATTCCCATAATTCCCTGGCTGCATGACTATTCACATTTGCTGATATTTAATTGAAATAATTATGTTTCAACTTATGTTTTATACATTAGATTGTTTTATGTTACATTTTTGTTTTAACGTTTAGTGCATTATTTTTATGTGTTGCCATTATAGTGTTTTGTATTTGTGTAAATGACACTGCACTGTAAAAAAAATCCGTAGAAATTGCAGCTGGGTTGCCGGTTATTTACCGTAGATTTAAATTTATGTTATTTACTGGCAACATTTTGTTCAAAGTTGAATGAACATTTAACATTTACAAGTCTTTGTCTTTACAGAGTAAAACAAAAAAAAAAGCATCAAGCAAAGCGTTCTGGGAAACAAAATCTGAAGCAAAAAACAGAAAAAGGTTGATGATGATTTCTGGTTCCCAGAATGCTTTGCATGAGGCTGTTATTGTATAGTTTTATTCTGTAAAGATAAAGACTTGTTAATATTTAAAATTTATTTTACTTTGAACAAACTCTTGCCAGTAAATAACATAAATTTAAATCTACGGTAAATTACCGGCAACCCAGCTGCAATAACATTGTAATTTCTACGAATTTTTTTACAGTGTGTGTGTGCACCATCTCTACATTTACTATTGCTGATGATCTAAACTTTGATTCGGCATTTGGCCGTCCATTTTACCACCGTTGTTATGGTGTTAAGATCATTATTAATTGAATGCACGATTAACAAAAGTTTACAAAACTTGGCCATGAAAAATACAGTTAAGGATCCGACAGACTTTGCTGTAATTAAAAGAATTTGCTACCATATTTTTTTTACAGTTTACAACTGCAAACTTGTTTACATCTTTCCTGTATTTTATACCAACCACGACAATTGGCTGATTGTGTGAAAAATTGCTTTTATCGACCTATACCGAATATGGGCCGATGTATTGGTGCATCTCTAATATCAACATTTGTCCCTAAAAGTTTTTTGGGCATTTAAACCACAGTAAGAAATGTGTAAATGCATTGTCTGTAATAAATAAGATGTCACAGTAAACGGTCAAAGCAAGTGGCCTTTTAAAAAATAAAAATAAAGGAGTGAACCGGTTTGTGCATGACACATTAATTATGAATTAAGTTTGGAAATATTTATTAGGGGGTCACATTTACCAATAACCATGTTTCTTGTCATTTCCAGGTGTTTTATGTGTCGAACCTCTTCAGGTCAAAAGTCAGGAGCTCTTCTTTACCAGATGCCACCAGAAAGATAGACCGTCTGTTATCTGTAGACATTAGGGAGCGGACCAACCATCTCACTATAGCATAATGCCTACTGTGACTGGATTCAATCAGATTGGCTGAAGCTGAATACAGTAGATGTATGTACAAGTATAGATGTATAAGGAAATTGACACCACTATACAATCAACATTTAGTGCCATCTGTGATGTATAACTTTATGCTATACATTTTTCTCGCAGCAAACAACAACCTTTTTATTTTCAACTGCAGGAAATAACATGACAGACATGATATATCTCGTATCATGAAGCATACATTATATACTTGAAAACTTTCCTTTTTTTAAACAACTTCCTGTGCCTCTGGAAGGATGATTAGTTGAAATGATTAAACAATAGACAGTTACTTGTATAACAATGTGAATACAGAGCATATTCAGAAGACTTGAAAATCTGTATCTAATGTTTAAAACTGTGCAACTGTCCATTACTCTGTTTTTGTGTACAGTGTGTTGTTTTGTGTATAGAAAAGCAAGATTGTCATGTGTGATAGTAAACAGCTTGCGATTGAATGGATGGGCAGATTTTACAGAGCTTCCTTCTGCTGGATAGAAGGTAAAAAACAAACGCTTGCACTGTAAAAAAATACTTTGCTACCTTAAATTTTTTTGTTAAATCAACTCAAATTTACAAGTTATGTCAACAGAGATGAATTGTCACAACTTATAAAATATAGTTGAGAAAAGTCAACTTAATATTATAAGTTATAACAACTTGCCTGTAGTTGTAACAACTCATCTCTAGTCAAGATAAATAATAGTAAGTTGAAATGACTTGTAAATTTGATTTGATTCAACAAAAATTTTTAAGGCAGCAAAGTATTTTTTACAGTGTGTAAATCTTTGTAATTCTGAAGTTTTGTTTACATACAACGTTTAAATGCAGAAACCAACAACTTGTATCTATGTTTGTGTTTTGCTTTGTATTTAGTGGCACTGCTATACCAAACCATTTTCATAAAGTGCGTATAAATAGCACGCGGTCTGTAAAGTTGTGTATTGCCAAATTTCAGTTTTGGGTGCATATGATACGCCAGTCTTTCCCGTTAACTTAATACAGTGCATCTTTTCGTGTAGTTTTATGTATTTATTTTTATTAAACCATTGTAGCTTGGTGTTGGATTTTTTTAGATTTTCTTTAGGATGTCATTTAGGTTTCTCCATGTTTTTGTAAATTTTTTTAAACCATGGTCACTTTGAGTTGGGGTTAGAATTGGGGTTTGGCTTAGGATGTCATTTTATGTAACAAAAAGCTGTTCTAACCTCAAACCTAAGTGACAATGGTAAAAAAACTGAAACGAAGACGAAAAGATGTGCCGTATTAAAGTGCACCTATTTCACTGCTATAAAACAATGTTATTTTGTGTATTTAGTAGGGATGGGCATGATTAATCGACGATCGATAGTTGATCGTTAAGAATTTAGTCGATGACGTTAATTTGTTATTGATGAATCGAATCCTTTTTTTTATCTAATGCAGGTTGCGTTGCCTAGCGTAGCGTGTGTCTTGAAGCAATTAAATTATGGCGCTTTTGCATAGTACCCCACGGTTTAGTTTAGTTTGGGTCGGGTCAGCTCACCTCACTTTGGCGTGGTTAGCTTTTCCATCGAGTTTAGTATCGCTTCGGAGTGGGAGGGATTATAGGCGTGTCGTTATATTTACGCTGCCTACTGCTGTGACATCATACACGTGAGAGCGTTGTTGTACATTCCCATACATTCATTTATTTCTCAGTCTGCCACAAAATTAAAATTGGCCACCACAAATAGATGTTTGCACATCGCGTTTATAACTACCTCTGTCTCACATGACAGTTTCTGTTCAAACACCCGACCCGTGGCGTCAGTCGACGGCGCTCCGCTGAGCCTCATTCAAGTTGCATATAAGCATATATAATGCGGACGTGCACGTCGCGAATGTGCCGCCACAAACTGCAAGTCTGGAAAAACTGTTATGGTTTCCCGGATTCTCAACCTGCGGATGTTTTTCATCGCTAAAAGGGTGTTTGGAAACTTATAGCAGAACACAGATAACAACATGTTTGCATGAGACAGCGCAAGCTAGCAGTAAGCTAAAGCTAATATTTACATTATAGCGATGACGTGACGATTCTCTCAGACCAATCAGTGATCTACAGTGTTTTCGCGTCACGTTTGGTATCAGCTCGGGTCGCTTGGGACCCCAACCGAGGTGGTACGAAAAAAAGTATCGGGTACTACGTACTGCACCCAATGGAAAAGCTCCCAAAAGTAAGCTGACCCGACCCAAACTAAACTAAACCGTGGGGTACTATGCAATGGAAAAGCGCCATTAATTTCATTGTGTGGCAGCAATTCAACATTTTACCACCAGGGTGCAATATTTGACACCATACTTCATTATCTGTGACCTTCCGTTTTGATTTAAAAAAAATAATCATGAAGAGGTCATGATTTTTTGGAAACGAGGTCTCTGTTTAAGAATGCGGCTCCTAGCTGCAGGTTCCGCTGCTTTAGAGCACCGCATATTCAAGCGCATATATGTTCCGTTTGTCTAACTAAATGTAGTTTAACTGTTTGCCACAAGTTGATCTTGTAACAAAGGTCTCATGGAGGAAAACACGCTGTATTTTTGTATTCAACAAAAGTTAAATAATTATTTTTTATTATAAAAATATTAATGATTAATCGATAGTCGATCGTTAATTCTCCCGACAACCGACTAAAAAAATTTAATCGAATGCCCATCCCTAGTATTCAGTATAATACAATGTGTTCACGTGGTTTATGGTTAAAATACACATTATTTTCCACATAGCGTATAGTTCCGGGGTTTTTTTGTAGTCCAAGAAGAGATTTACGTTGGAGACGATAACTCAGCGTTTACTTTGGGGTTTGTTACTTTTGCATATTGTTAACATGTACTAATACACACTTACACACCAAAGAAACGGGAAGGACTGGCATATGCACGCAAAATTGGTATTTGGCGTATATTGCACGACCACTAGTGACCACTAATGTGACTCCAGATTTTTAAAAAAATTGATTGTTTTTACCAAAAGAACAAAACTGTTGTGAAACAATGCCACCTGGGAAAAATGTGAAATACATTTTCAATAAAATAAAACTGAATTTGAGTCAAATAGTATGAATTGCTTTGACAACAATGCAACATTATACAACACACCCAGAGAATTTTTTTTAATTGTGCCTTAAATATATAGTTCAGTGTCTGGTTGTTTTATGAAGGGGATCTGTTGTAATGTTCATGTAATTTATAATATAATTTATACCTGTTCGTCAAACTCAAAATGCACAAAAAGCACCATTTGCGCGTACTGCGCCAGACGCTCAATTTGCGCCATGAGACCTCCAGACGCACGTCAACGCGTCTTCACATTGACTTAGCATTGAAATCACTCACAAATGACGGCTCTACCGTGGCTGGTGTAAACACAGCATTAGGAGCTTAATTTGTGTCGCTCGTCAAAATGTGCGTTCCTTGTGTCATGTGAACCTATGTGCATTATGTGTCATGTCAAAATACGTGCTTGCTGCACACACGTCGAAAGGGTTTATGATAAAAGAGACACTCACATGAGATTAAGCGATTATCTGGCAAACATAAGCGTCTTTTTATCATAAACCCTTTCGACGTGTGTGCCCTTAGTAGCGTCTGCAGCTGGCATGTATTTTGACATGACGCGCTGAATACATACACTTACGTAAAATACATGCCTTGACATCGTGCACCCTCGATAAAGAAGTCACTGGCTGCCACAAGAGTGGGATAAAATGCGCCAGTACACACCCTGAAATATATTGGTATATTTACCCGTATCCTGTTATTCTACCTTATTCTAGAGGTCAATATGTAAATACAAAGTGGAAAGAAAATGGAGTATAGATACCTGCACACTCATGCATTAACTCTTTTTGCCTCTTCAAATCCAAACAAGAATTCTCAAAGGAAGTGGGTTGCTCTAGAAAATGTAATCAAAAGTGGCTTTCCCCCTGCTAATGTTTTACCTGGAACCATACACGCAGGAATGTCTTTTATGTGGCCAAACTCACATCTCATTTTCTCCAACATTAACACATTCCCAGACTCATGAGCCTAAAATACAAATAAACTCCATCACGTTTTTACAGCTTTACGTTTGTTTGGATTTGATGGTTTACTGAAGATGAAAGAGTTAATGAAATATGATTGTCTTGGTGAAAAGGACTACATAAAAACTAACACAAAGCAAATGTCTGAAAATGTTTTTAATGCATTCATTGCAAGTACAAGTACAACACTAAGTTTATTAAAATATTTTTATAGCCTTTAAACTGTAAGAGATGTGTGTGACATTGTGGATGTACTTTGTTCAATTTTGCCCATTTACTTTTAACTTCACCATAGTAAAATTACAAACAAATATATGTGCAAAGGATGAAAACCATGAGAGATGGGAATGATTTTGAAGACCTCCACCCAGTCTCTTAAGACGTCTTTCCGCTTCTTTCAAACACTAGGTCCGTTTTCTTTACATTTTTTTGTCATTAAAGAATTCCCTCAAATTACCTCCATATGTTCATGAGCGACTCTCTTGGGGAATCGACGGAAAGTGAAATACTGCTGACTGAACATAAACACTCGATTCAATGAACGTGACCTCTCTGAAATTCTGTACATGGCAAACCACCAACTATTTCCATTTAGTGCTGTATAGTTATTCACTGTTATCACACTGTTTTTATAATCGAGATGAATAGGTGTGATTTAACATTGTTAAACAATCTAGATGTGTAACAGTAGGTTTTTGTTATGCAAAATCTTGATCAGTCCCTGCATTTTGTAATTTTAAAGCAAGACAACACAGTAAAAAAAATGCATCATGAAGTTAATTTGTTAAGTTGAAGTAACATAAAAATACAGTGGGGGAAATAAGTATTGAATGCATCAACATTTTTTTCAGTACATATTTCCAATGAGATTATTCACATGAAATTTCCACCAGACATCAATATTAACTCGAGAAATCAACAAATGTAAAGAATTCGCAACATTTAAGATAAATAGTCATCAAGGCAAGGAACCAATTGAAATCCATGAGTAATTGTATTTCCTATCTGTGCATTTTTTTTTTAATTGTTACCGGCAAAACCAGGGCTGGGTTTCCCGATAACGATTGAACTTGGCACTTAAGAGCGCTTTCTACGAGCTACTTAACGAACATTCGTTGTTAATTTACGTGCGTTTCCCAAAGATGCACGTGAAACGATCACTCGCAGCTGGGTTTTAAGTGCTACTTACGAGTCGCTATCCGTTTGTCAAGTGCTGAAATGTCACCAATAGAATAAATCGAATTTGTAGCAGAAGCTTGTTTATGCTAATGATCTTCAGCCGATGTGCACTAATATTTTTTATAATATTTTTCAATATTGTTGAATGACTTTTTAAATGTTTTAATCATTTGTGCATAATGAAATATTATTTTCCGTATTTAGTTATGACTCGTCCCACGGCGAAATGCCTTCGGCATTTCTATTATAGTTTAGATTATTATTATTATTATTATTTTTTGTTTATTATCTATGTTTATTTATTATTATGGATTATTGCATTGTACCATAAATATTTATTTGGTTTCTTTAAATAGATGCCATTTCCCTTCAAAACTATTTTTAGATGAATTATAGCAGCAATCGGTAGGAACCATTTATCAATTTGCTACCAACTTTTACAAAAATACAAAAAACTTTTACCAATTTGTACAAAATACGTTTTCCTTCTTTATTAATTTGTTTAGTCGTTTAAATTTGATTTCCCATTTGAATTTTTAATATATGATATTATATATTTAATATAAAATAAACAAAGAAGAACCCAATAAATAAATATACATTTAAAACATTACATTATCATCATTGCAGGAGTGCAATTTGCTGGTTGTCCTGCAGGTGACCTTGTAACTCTGTTGTCTTATGATGCACTTGAGCACTCGTAGATCTACGATGATTTTCAAGTGCTACTTAAGTTACGACGCTTTTGGGAAATGGCCCGTAATTCTAAGATGATTCGTACGATCGTTTTTACGATCTACTTAGCCTTACGATGCTTTTGGGAAACCCGGCCCAGTATTGTATTCAATATTAAAAAGTAAATTCATTTTACGCAAAATCCAATATTCGCCGTGTTATTTGGTCATCTTTTCTCCCTTTTTCCCAAAACGTGATAAACACTTAACCAATCACAGCGCATCATTCCACACATTGTGAACAACAATGGCGCACTTTGAATACACACAGAATCCTAGTTTTCCTCATCTACTTTGTGATCAACAAACAAACAAAAACAAAATAATAATTTTGATGACATTGATAAATCTTTGGTGGTTTTCTGTGGTGGGGAAGAAACGTCAGCCATCAACATCTTATAATTTACGTGAGAGGCACTCGAGAGACAGAAAAATGCCGGCTGTTGCTTGTTCTCCCGACAGCATCAAGCTTCTGTCATTCTAACACATTGACCCCAGAGGATCTTATGAAAAACTTTCCATTATTTTACTCCAAGTCAACGAAAATCAAGCAAGACCAAAACATTTTACAGCTGATCGCTGTCAAAAAAAGTTCAGCGATGACGTCCCAAGAATGACCGCAGCAATGACAGTGTTCTTAATATGACAAAGTAAGTGTTTTGATTAATGCCATTAATGTTTATTTTTTATCAGTGTATAACACTAGTCAACTAAATGAATATAACATGACAAAGATGAATGCACATTTATATATTCATTCAATAGATTTATAGCATTTTGAAAAAAATCTGTTTTTATAATAAATCTTTGAAAATCAAATTATTGATTTGATTTTTTTATGTTTTTATAACCTAAAGATGCTAAGTGAAAGTTTGTAACAGAAAATAGTGGTTTTCATCTGGTCACTTTCTTGGTATAGAAAACCCAAATTAGTCAAAATGGATTTATTGCGTTTTGGAACCAAACTTTTCATAAAACATTTTGGCCGAAATATCCCTTTAATGTTGTGAATCTTTATATTTGTGGATTTTTGAGTTAATACTGATGTCTGGTGAAAATTTCATGTGAATAACCTCATTGGAAATATATGTACTGAATTTTTTTTTAAACTATTCAATACGTATTTTCCCCACTGTATCACTTACCAAGATAAGCGGCAGATGCCACTAGATGGTGCGATTGACCAATAAGAATCGAGTATCAAGCGAGTAGTATAATAGGTGATAATGTTCTTTGTAACTGTTAACATAACTAACCTGCAGGAAAAATGACAAAATCTAAAAAAATAATCAATAACATGTTGTAAAGTTATACTGTATTGATGGTCATCATGACCACAAGACATCGGTACACGGTATTGGCTGCAAAATCCTGATCAAAGCATCCCTAGTCTTTTATTTGACATGGGGTTTATTATTTTCATCTGCTGTGAAGCTCCTGCTGCATTCCTCAAACTCAGACAGAAAGCAGGAAACACTGGAGCTTGAAAGTCGCAATAAAAAGTGTAAAGGTGCTTGATACTAACAGCATCATAGAAAGACAGGAAACCACTATCCATATCCAAATAAACACCCACTCGTGCGGGGAGGCCAGAGTCTGAGAAGCTGAACTGAAGCCAATCGTGGTGGGCACAAAACTGCCTGCGGTCCCTACTGTAGTGTAAAGCCCAGGACAGATCATTCCTGCCAAGACCAGAACAGTCCCGCTGACATCTGTATGACACTCCAACAGCCCAAGAGTGGACAGAAGTCACATCAACCTCCCAGTAGTGGATGCCACGGCAGAATGAAGCTTCACCCATCACACAGTAAAAATCTTCAGAGGACAAAGAGGCAGAAGAAAGTCCATCATCATCTGTCAGCCACACGGTGTTGCGCTCTTGGTTAAACTTGAGTCTGTGATGTGCTGATGAAGAGTTGAACACAATATCATCCCCTGCAAGTTAAATAAAGACACCAAGAAAAGATTTCAGGATGTTGCTATGCTAGCCATTTTAAATAAGGGGGTCATATTATGAGTTTAAGATGTAAAATAAGTCTTGAAATAATGGGGTCATAGTGTGAAAATCTGACTTTTTCCCATGTTTAAGTGCTATAATTGGTTCCACAGTGCTTCTATCAACCTAGAAAATATGAAAAAGATCAACGAGTAACTTTGTTTTGGTAAACCATTTTCTGCAAGCATGTGAAAAATGAGGTCATTCAGATTTTGCCTGTTTTGTGATGTAGGTAGCAAGTCCAATTGCAATAATACTGCCCCTTGTGGTGCGTTCACACAAGACGCGGAAGAGCCGGCAAATGCGAATGATTTACGTGTTAAAGGAGTAGTCTACCCTTTTGCCATATTGAACTATGTCAGTGGTTCTCAAACTGGGGTCCGGCGCCCCAAAATACATTAAAATTTTAAAATTAAAATACATTAATTTATCATGAATTCTGTGAAATTAATCCTAAAAAAAATAAGGCAGCACTACTTTGTATAATTTAATGTTTTATTTAATTAAAATGTGAAGTTTTAGAACTGTTTTTGTCATAAATTTTCTTTGGGGGGGGGGGGGCGCTAAGGAATGCACCGTACACAAAGGGGGCCGCACACTGAAAAAGTTTGAGAACCACTGGCTTAGATAATGTAGCCTTTTTTTAATGTTTGATGAAAAGATAGAAACTTAAGGAAAATTATGTAGACCAGTGGTTCTCAAACTGGGGTCCGGGCCCCCAGGGCGGCCACGAGATGGTGCCAGGGGGCCCCAGTTTTATGACATTTTATAAAATACATTAATTTATCATGAATTCTGTGAAATTAATCCTAAAAAAATAAGGCAGCACTACTTTGTATAATTTAATGTTTTGTTGAATTAAAATGTGAAGTTTTAGAACTGTTTTTGTCATACATTTTCTTTGGGGGGGCCGCGAAGGAATGCACCGTACACAAAGGGGGAAAAAGTTTGAGAACCACTGAACTATGGTATTACCTCAACCTAGACAAATTAATACATACCTATCTTTTTTCAATGCATGCACTGTACAGCATGTTGTGAATGTGTTAGCATTTAGCCTAGCACCATTCATTCCTATGGTACCAAAAAAAAGTTTTATTTTGTGGCACCATACTTACTGGTATAACTCCTCATGTAACAGTCTTTAAATAGGGAAAACACGGAAGTGTTTGGTGGCTTCCCTGTTTGGTACCATAGGAATGAATGGGTCTAGGCTAAATGCTAACACATTCACGACACGCTGTACAGTGCACGCTTTGAAAAAAGATAGGTATGTATTAATTCATCTAAGTTAAGGTAATAACATAGTTTAATATGTCAAAAGGGTAGACTATTCCTTTAAGTCAATGCAAATAGGCATCCTGCAGCGCGGTAAGCGTGAATGGCACAAAGCGGATGGTACTGTTCCGTGCAAATTGAGCGATGAGTTTAAAAATCCAAACTTTGGTGGATTTTCGCGCTGCGTTAACCAATCAGGAGCTTGCTCTAGCAGTGACGTGATTACAGGAAGCGAGCTGAGGCAGAAAAACCAAACAACAATTGACGACAATCATCACCGCTATACGAGACATCTTCATACTTTTACAGGAATTAAAAGGATTTTGTTTGAAAGAAATTGAGTGAGGAGTTTGAACAATCAATTTGAACTATATAAATAAGCCTCTCCCATGACGTGAATTTACATGTGAATGTCTAGAATGAACGCGAATGAAACGAGTAAACTCAAAATGTTAAAGCGTCCAACTATGCATTAATAGCATGTTTTTGCCACTTCGTCCATGTTTGGTGAAAACGCCCAGTCAATCTGCACTATCCAACCACGTCACTGCCATTTAGTGCAGAGAGAGAAAATAATTGAAAGTGCAAGTGAGTTTCAATTTCAACAAACCACCATTATGGTGATCAGTGTTTGCATTTCATCAGCTCATTTGCATTTTAAAGGACACACCCAAAAACAGCACATTTTTGCTCGCATCTACAAAGTGACAATTTTAACATGCTATAATAAATAATCTGTGGGAAATTTTGAGTTTAAACTTCACATACGCACTCTGGGAACACCAAAGATTTTTTTACATCTTTAAAAATCTTATAATATAACCCCTTTAAAAGATGATGTAAGCAGGCCGTCAAAAAAATCGAATATAGTCAACAAATTGGAATTGGGCATCAAGATCTGCAGTGTAAATTCAGCCTTAAAAACTCTGCCTACCAGCAAATGTCTTGCGGATGGACTGGAGCAATGGGGAAATCTTTGACAGAGCTGTGGGTTTTGCATGATTCCACTCAATTGTCTCTGAGATCTGATTTTCACAAGTTTTTTCATCAAATAAATCAGTCCTTACAAAACAAATGACAACACAGGACTTAATAATCTAAACAAACTAAGTGTTAACAGTGAAAACCACTAACAATAAATGCAAAGTTAGTAGCTTACCAGTCTGTGTTTTTTAAAGTCTGTAAAAAGAAAAAGGAAAATGTATTTAAATGTTCATATGTTTACATAACTATAACAAGCATATTAATAATGCAGAGAAGAGTTAAGATAAAATGTTTTTTTTTTTTTTATAGGTCAATTACAAAAGAAAAAAGATACATTATTTTAGAAATTCAGTTCTGAAAAGTGGCTGGATTGGCAGAACACAATTAATCTTATCAGAGTTACTGCATCAATTTAAATTAGACATTTGTAGCTTTGGGTTGCTGTATGTGACCGCCCGCCCTGTTCAGATCGCCAGCGACTAGCAGTAGAGCAACATGATCTCATTTATTTAAAAAAAGCTTGGCAACTTCCAGCGCCACGAGCGACAGTGACCATTGGCGACTGGAATTGGGTATGTCCAGTAACACGACAAACTTGAGAAAAATGTAACTTTGTCCTATACATCAATAAAAAGGTTATTTATTCAACTTCTGGTCATGTCAACCGTGTCATAGTTTTCTAGCTTATTTGGAGAGGATCATGACAGTGCTACATGTTTTGTATGGAAGCACATGGCCTCTGTTTGTTTTGGTGTGCCATGTGCTCTCCTGTCTTTGTCTTGGCCCCTCCCCTCATCTTCTCATTAATTATCTAATCATTGTTTCATACTCTCCACCCTTATTATTTGCTTCCCTATTTAATGCAATTTAGCCCTCCTGTGCTAGTTTTTTTCTTTTCCAGTGTGAAGTCTTTTATTCTTTCATAGTCAATTCCCATCTTTGTAATGTCTTTGTCAAGTTTTTTGTTAAGTGTAGTGAAGTCTGCTTAGTGTCTTGTCTATAATTAAAGTATTTTGTATCTGCCTCTGACATTCGTAACACTTGTATGTCAAAAAATTGACCCTTATGACTGGCATGACCTCTTTATTCATTGCACAACAAAACTATTTAACACCATTGTAAACTGCTCACCTGCAGTAGAATCAAAGGGTCGTGAAAGTTTTGGGCCTGACCCAAGGTTTCATGTGCCTGTAGTAACCTACTTCTCAACCTGTTCATTCTCTCTGCTTTCTGTCTCACGCTTTGGCCCTCCTGTACCAGGTCCACCGAGAAACGCTTCTGCCAGGCTTTCTCTTCAAAACTTAAGAAAAGCCTCATCCTGCTCAAGACCTTTGTGCTTTCTTCCTGCTGATTCTCAATCTCCTCCTGTGTGTCAAGAAGATCAAGTAAGCGTTCAAAAAAAAAAAAAAAAAACTATTGACGTTTTACTTTTATATGACCTACCTTAGTGGCAGATGACTGTTCGTCTAGTATGGAAAGTCCATCTTGAACTTTAGACAGGTTAGCTTTAATACAGTCAAGTTTAACTTGACACTCCTCCTGTGTAAATTAATTATATATAAAAAAAAATCAACTTTAGAGTTAAATAAAAAAATCCTATCAAACAACTGATTATACCCGTCATTACTTTCAAGTTACTCTCATTTTGATTTAAATACGAAAAAATCTTACACATTTATATATTTGTTAATGTATTTCTGGGTTGCTTAAAGTGGTCATAGCATGAAAATTTGATTTTTGTTCCACGTTAAACTGCTGTAATTGAGTCCCCAGCACCACTAGTTTTGGTAAACCATTTTCTGCAAGCATGTGAAAAAATACGTCATTCAGATTTCGCCTGTTTTGTGATGTAGGTAGCAATTATAATAATACCACCCATTAATCTGCACTATTCAACCACAGCACTGCCATTTAGTGCAGAGAGAAAGAGAGAGAGAAAAAATAATTGACAGCACAATTGAGTTTAAATTTTTACAACCCACCATCATTGTCATCAGTGTTTTGATTTCATCAGCTTATTTGCATTTTAAAGGACACACCCAAAAAAATTTCTCACACCTACAAAGCGGCAATTTTAACATGCTATAATAAATTATCTGTGGAGTATTTTAAGGTAAAACTTCACACATGCACTCTGAGGACACCAAAGATTTATTTTACATCTTAAAAAAATCATAATATGACCCCTTTAAGAACATTTCTTGGTTGTCTGAACGTTAGAGGAATGTTACATTCTGTCATTTTCAAACATTGACAATGTCATGTTTTAATGTTCACACAATTTTTAAAACAACTTTTTTAACTGGTAAAAAATGAGATAACTCGTCAATAAAGAGAAAACGCTTCCCTGCCAATGACGAGAATTTACGGCTTTCCGTAATACCGTTATTATCCACTAACTTATACAACCCGGAAGTAGGGCATCACATGAAAGAGAAAGAGCTCTGTGTATATTTTAAGGATCGCTCTGCATCTGATCTCTATCAAAAGTCCTTCACAAAAATTTAATTATCTCAGCATTTTTTTGCTCAAAATTGAGTGTTTTTGAAGAAACCTACCTATATTTGAGAGGTGATAAAAAGAGAACTAATGAAGGTAGGATGAAATGTTTTTTTTTTTTGAAAGCAGAGGGTCTGTTCTTTCATTTGATATATTGTTTGTTTATATATTTAAAGAAGAACATTTTCTGGAAGGAATTAAACTTTTGTTAAAATCATGAAAAATGCTGGCGCTAAAACGCTGGCGAGGAAAGAGTTAATTACATTTTTGCTTATGTAAATGATGAAGAAACATTGCATTTTGTTACAACTGTTATAAAACATTATTTCTGAATGTTCGGTAATGTTTAATTTAAAGTAACGTTCAAGAAATGTCCTTAAAACTTTTCTCTGTTAGCTGGGTCTATGCTGATTTATATTGGGTGCATCACAATTCAGAGGTTACATCCTTCGTAGGCTGTATTAAAAGAGGCCAATGACGTCACCGGGCCGCCACGAAGGCTGTCCATTTCAAAGGTTCCTTCACATGCAGCCTCCAAATGTGGCCTTTGTTAACTGTAGTTAAAATGTAAAATTTTTCAAATTAAAGGTCCTTTTTACTTTTTTACTATTATAAATGATGTTTCAGTAATGATGGGAATTAATATTATTGCTGTAATAATGTGCGTTTTACTTTTGAATATTTCTAAGGTTGGTGTATTTTGGGGTAGTTTAATCTGCATCACTGGGTCATATTTTCTAAAATAAAAAAAATTTGGCTCCATATTTATTTTTAAAAGTATACTGCTGTTGTCTTCTGATTGGCGTAGTGGGCGGGAACAGCAAGTGACGCAACTCTCCCCGTAGGCTAGACCGTCTCATTTCAGTTCGCTTCGTGGACTTTAGAGGCTGCAGCCTTCAAATACAGACTCTTGTCTTCAAAGTCCTCATAAGAAGGATCCAGATCCTCGCATTTGGTAGCACCCACTGACTGCCGCCCTTTGTTTTGCATCCGTGACGTAGGCGCTAAAATGGTCTACTAAAATGGGAATAAGAAATGAGATTAACCTTAAAACTATCCATGGAGTCAGAGAGTTTGACCACATTGTGACCCTGCAGATGTTTGGCTTCTGATGGCAACATGCAGTACACACACAGAGCAGTGCTGTCAGTCGTACAGAATAACTCCAGCTCTTTCCCATGTACTTTACACAGTCTGCTGGTGTTAGCCACTGGATCGATCAGCACGTGCTCTCGCAGTGTGTTATTCTCCAGATGAGGCATCACGTGCACAGTGCAGTAATACTCGTCGCATTTAATGCAGACTTTCTCCGCTGCCAGTTTCTGTTCACCCTTACACACGCTGCACTCGATACCCGTCTCTTTCTTACTCTGGTATTTTTCAATGATGTTACTGAGCACGGTGTTTTTCTTGAGCTCCACTCTCGAGTCGCACGGAGACAAACACAGAGGGCACGTGTAATAGCGAGTCCTCGCGCGCTCATCATCATCGGTTTCTCTCAGGGATCTCTTCAGGTCGTGGACACACCGCTCGCAGTAATTGTGACCACACGGTAAAGTTACAGGTTCTTCAAATATATCCTGACAAACTGCACAGATTAGCTCTTTATCCAGAGAATCCATGACTGAGTTTAAAGCTAACAAGACGACACACGTATCGTAACACTTCAAAATGTTTCCTAGTAGGGTGTTTCTCAATATGCTTCCTTGCTCCTACATACGACCCGGAAACCGATAGCGCTTTGCCATGTTGTTGGTGGATCCCTCGGAGGAATTTAAGGCAAGAGTCGGTATTTGAAGGCTGCAGCCTCTGAAGTCTACGAAGCGAACTGAAAAGAGGCGGTCTAGTTTCCCGCCAAGCACTGGACCCAACAGCTGAGACCTTTCACGCTTTTAAAAAATAAAAATGGCGCCAGATATGTTTTCTTCTTATTATTATTATTTTAGAAAATATGACACATTAGGCTTGTTTGAGATGCGCCTCGCCTGAAATTTAGACGAGAGCAGGAGGCTGCAGTGAGGGGAGGAGTGAAATGACTTTTTAAAGGGATAGTTCACCCAAAAATGAAAACCTTCTCATCATTTACCAACTCTCATGTTGTTGCAAACCTGTATAAATTTGTTCTGATGGAGACAAAAGAAGATTATGTTAAAGAATGTTTGTAAACAAACCGTTCCTGAGCCCCATTCACTTTAATAATAGGAAAAAAGAGTACTGGATGAACTAATCATTTCTGTTTCAGATTCAGAACCCATATGTTGCGCAATGCCCATGCACAGTCAACACAAAATGAACGAATCACTCTCTGAGACAACTCGGTAGTCACGAGTCATATTAAAGATTCGTTCAAGATGAACGAATCGTTCATGAACGACACACCACTAGTCTGTAACAACATGAGAGTACCGTCGCCATCTCACCACCATAGACTGTAAAAAAAGATGGACGTAGTGTCCGTGACATTACCCATAGCTTTCTGAAGATCGTTTTTGAAACTTAAACTAGGTGGTTGGTGCCTGCCGTCGCCATCTTGGCTGCGCGTCACCGAGCATCACTCGCAGATATCCGAAAATGGGTAAAGCGGCGGGACCTGGGTGAAGCTGAGGTGACTGGTTGCTGAAACAATGCCCGCCTAGCTCGACTCTAGTTACAGCAGTGGCTGTTTAACCATCACTCAAGTGGCCACGCCCTTAACTATAAAAAAATCACCCCTCACAGTTGTGATGAACGGCAAAATTAGCTATACAGACCAAAGACACTTTGTACCAGACTGTAAACATATTATTTTCTGCTGCAAAGTTGGGCATTTTAGCGGCCTGTTGATGAATTGCATTTTAAGTCACTTCTGTATAGAGTGATAGGAAGGTTGCCCCCTCGGACGTAACTCAGACACTTTTCTAACCGGCATGCATCTCACGGCAATCACCTGTGATCAATTTTGCGCAAGGAATGAGGTTAACTTATCCTATGCGGAAAGTGTTTTTTTACAGAAGCCCTATTATATCTCTTTCAATATGTGTTTTCCTATTAAAAAAAAAATATTTCTAAAACATTTTTTTTTTTCGGTTTCAATAACAAGGAAAAATGCTTGCTAGCTAACAATACCAACTTTGGCCCCCAGGTGTCACTACAACATGACATCTTGTGGATATGTAATTATTCATTGAGGTTACATATGCTTGATATGGCATTTGTTGTCATTTATAGCCGCTGTAATTATTTTTAACCCAACACTTCACTGTGTTACAGGTTGGATCATTTGTTTTCACAGACTGTTGTTGACCCAGGATGGAGCAGGTTTTAGTGAGGAAAAAATATTTTCATTTACTTGGAGAAACAAGGTGTGTTTCAACGTTTTTTTATATGATTTACTGTTGTGCAAGAGAATAAAGTGTGAAGTGTGCATGTATGGACATGTTTTTATTTTTGACGTTGCGCTTCAGGGCTTCCGTATTTTATCGGTTAAATCTTTAAATCATGTAGTTATTTATTTAAATGTGTACATTTTACTTTCTTATTAAACAGTAAGTTACATTCATACTTTGCAGTATAGGGCTGTTAGATTATGAAAGATAAGTCATAATAATAAATTATATTTGTAGAATTCTTGTACGTACTTCATTACCTTTGTCTATAAATATATTAATTTTGAATTATTGTAGTATTATATTAAAAATCTCTGTCCCCTTTGTTAGAATCATTGAATTACATGAGAGATTCCTTAAATATCCACTTGATGGCGTCATCTCACCGATTTTTAGTCTATTAAATCTTTTCAGGTAGACTTTTAGTTGTTTCTGTGGTATATACATATTTTCATAAGAAATCTCTAAGCATCACTTCACAACGATTAATTTTACAGTGTTCATGTCACGTAACCAGGTTATGTATTAACATAAAAAATTACTATTAATATCATACTACATGTAGGCCTACCTATGTAGCCTACATGTAGTATACTTAGTATTTTTAAATGTTATTATTGGTGTTGCTTCTGATTACTTCAAGGTTTAGTTTGTTAGAATTTTTAAATGCATTAGAAATCCTAAAATAATAAAACATTTCTATAGAGAATTTGTTTAATCTTATTAAAATAATCAAATACATCAGGTTGCGCTTTGCTGGATCACTGCTGCTATTTGTAAGAGGCAGCAAGCAGCTTTTGTAATTTATGACAGAAGTCAGGTGTTTGGTTTGTCATTTGTAATTTTTGCAGATGCTTGTTATATATACGGTTGTGGCTCGATACTGTGAAACATCGAGGAGAAAGATCAGATATTAATATACACTCATCACAGTCACAACAGATATCATGTCAGGAGGGACTGGAACTTAACAATTATATATTTACATTTATTCTTTAGTAAACGTTTAATTTCAAGAAAACATTTCTTGGTGGGACAATGTAGTAGTTTGAGGTACACATGGGCTTCACCTTATGAAGAAACTAAGATAGACTAAACCAAAGCCAAGTATGATTGATTAAACGAGCAACAACTGACTTATAATCACACAATCTTAGATGAACATCAACTGTAAATAACAGATGAACACATTAAATTTGTCAAGATCTCATCAGAGGAGGATTAAACACAAACAGCATTACCATCTTGTATAATCTGTGGTAAATATTGTTGGTTAACCCTCATTTTGTTTTAACACAAATAAATAAGTACACTTAACCAACCTAAACCCTGAAAAATGTCCTCCATCATGCAAGTGTTTTAGTTTAATGCACGAATTGTACAATTTCTCTCATTAAAGAAATTTCAAGAAATTTTAGGTTTAATCAATTTATTTTCGCTTATTTAAATCTCTGGATTTAAAAAAATTACCCATACAGGAAATGAAGATGTTATATAAGTCAACTGTGCCCAGAATGTATTGGTGAAGTTTCAGCTCAAAATACCCAACAGATCATTTATTATAGCATGTCCAAAATGTCCCTATTCGGCTGGTTTTAATGTCTGTACCTTTAAATGCAAATGAGCTACAGCTCCTCATTCCTTACAAACAGACTGTGAGCGCTTTTAGTTAAAGTAGATCTAATTTAATACAGTCTGAGACAATAGTAACTTGGACAACGTACAACTTGCTGAGGATGGAAACTATTGTAATGCAGGACTGTAAGTGGGTGGGGCTTTATCAATGTGACCTCACATTGATAAAAGAATCAAAACGGCATGTCTAATGAGACTGCTCTGGTTTAATGGGGATTAAAAAACAAGGAGCGGGTGGATTTTTTTCATCATAGGGTGGTTTTGTTCACACACTGCCAACACACATTATGTCCAAACACCTTGTAAAAGTAATTTTAAAGGGCACCTATTATGCAAAATAGAAATTTGAATCTTTTTATGTAATTAACAAGCACATTTCAGTGATGATGTGAGCCACATGTAAGCTGTGATTGTAACAAACTACCCAACTTAAGGAAACACTGATCATCATAATGGTGAAAACATTTTCAATAAAACATTAAAATCTTAATCTGGTGTTCATTTTCAAAATTGAATGGTAGAAAAATTACAAAGTCAATTTGTTTTGTCTAGTCAGTATGGTCGTACTTCAAAACGAGCGGAGTGAGGGGATGGCTTCCGGGCTCAAGCCCCGAATGTTTTGTCAAAAGCCACAAATGTTTTGTCAAAAGCCCCGAATCTTTTCAGATCTGTAAAAATGCATTTATCCAGTACGCATGTTGGCAGCTTCCAGCTTCAATCTCTTACATTGCAATATGCTTTTTGTGATAATTGTTAGTGCAAAGGGGGAGAAAAGAGGGTGGAGAGAGAGATCAGAGCGAGAGAGCGCTTGAGAAATTGTTCTGCTAGTGAAGTCAAAATTTTTTATGTAGCTTCATAGTTACTGGATTACAGCAAACATATTTTGCCTATTTTTGGATAAGAGAAGTTAAAGTGTCATTGACCACCATGCTTTGGAACCCCTAGATTTGGGCTAAGCCCCCAATGTCTACAATGTCTGGCTCCGCCCCTGCTTCAAAACAATGCTTTGTCAAGACAACTTAAAAAAATAAATTTGTAACGTGATGACATTATTTTAGTTATTTAAAAGAGAATGTACAGTACTGTGCAAAAGGCCACCATCACCAGACTTGTTGTTTAAAACATTTTAATTTCCATCCATATTTATTTTTCAATCTGTTTTATTAAGATACAAACAGAAAATAGAGGAAATATACACAAAAATAAAAAATACATTTTCAGGACTTAATGTCTTCTTTAGGTATCGTCTGTGTTTAGTGTGACCTCTCTTGGCACCAAACAAATCTTGAGCATTTTTGAGCAGAATGAAGTAAAAAGACTGATTTCTTTAAAATTAGAAATTAGGATTTAATTTTATTTAGGTTAAAGAGATCCTGCAGTTTGCTGCTATTGCTCAAGTGGAAGGGTAGTTTTCCTTAAAACTTGACACATCAGTGTACACTCTTATACAGTTTTTAATACTATATACACATTTCCTGTATTTTCTGGATGTATTATATTAAAGAGACTGAGAAACAATTATATATGATCACTATAACATTGCAAAAACAATAAATCTAATTCTGGCATGGTGGCTTAAGACCTAAGCCCTAGTCCTGTCTAATGCCCAATCCCATTTCTCTGTCTTACCCCTTCCCCTTACCCCTTAGTTTTGCACGTTCACGAGAGCGAAAGGGAAAGGGCTATCCCAATTGGTCCTTACTCTCACGTGAACGTGCAAAACTAAGGGGTAAGGGGAAGGGGTAAGACAGAGAAATGGGATTGGGCCTTAAACTAATCCCTGTTCGCAAAACCACCCCATGATGTATAAAATTGCCACATTTTAAATAGTTTTACTTTGCGTGGAGGTCACTTGAACGTTCAGAACACGTCATAAACACATGCCACGTCTTTTTGACATGCCTTGCTCAGTGGGAAGGCTTCTGCATGTCTGATCTCAGTGCATGTCTGTATTTGTCTGTATTTGCATAGCTGGCAATGAGGTATTCCAAAAGTAAAAGTAATTTTATATTGTTTAAACTATTTAGGCAAAATATTAGATCAGCTATTTAACATTTTTATGTAAAATGATTAGCAATGCAATATTTGCATGAATCTTTATAGGATTTCATACTGGAATATCTGTGATTCACAAGCTTCAACATTAGCAGCTTTGCTTGTTTGTCTATTGTATACTTTGACTAATTTGCTCAGGCTCACAGCTCATAAAACTGTGATATTTTTTAATTTGTTCCACATTTCACCAAGTCTGCACATTTTTCCCCAGTAAGCATAGTAAATGTGTTAGTCAGTAGTTTGTACTCGAAAGTAGCCATTCCATATCTGGTAACACAGTAGAGTAACTGCCAGTAAAACAACACAGTTTCATTCTGGATTCAGGAGACAAACCAATGTGCAAACCCACTTCCCCTCATTGAAATAGTGGCAATCCTGGAGCTATACAGGTGCTATATGGCCCTGTCCCAAATGGCGCACTTTATGTGGACTTTCAGTCTCGTGGCCTTAAATTGCACATGCTCGCAAAGGCCCTGTCCTAAATATGGCACACTCCAGACTTGTGTACTTCCTCAGAGTCCACACTTGATGACATCATGTAGTGCAGACTTTAGGGACCCTTGATGCTAGTCCATGAATGTTCACTGGAGTCATATCTTGGGACTGTCCTCCCATCTGTCGTCTGATTGCTCTTTCGCAATAACTTCTAGGTTGGTAAAGCGTGTGGAGCCTGCAGCAAGACCACATAAAGGGTGCAAATGGGGCGCTGATGAGCACACCTCAGAGCATAAAAATGACAGATGGGACACCCTACTGACATGAGACTAAGTGAGCATGTGCAATTTAAGGCCATGAGACCAAAAGTTCACATGAAGCACACCATGTGGGACAGGGCCTTAGTCTACGTGTCCATAGGGCAACGTCAGTCCTGGAGTGCCGATGTCCTGCAGATTTTAGGTCCAACCCTGATAAAACCTTGCCTACCTGTAGTTTTCTCTTGATTAGAGCTGGAGCTTAACTCTGTAGGACATCAGTACTCCAGGACCGATGTTGCCTACCCCTGCCGTAGGGTGTCCCATCTGTCATTTTTACGCTCTGAAGTGCTCTGAAGTGTGCTCACCAGTGCTCCCTTTGCACCTTTGATGCATTCTTTAGCGAAGGCCACACTGCTGCAGGCTCCACGCACTTTACCAACCCAGAAGTCCAGATGGGAGGAGTTCACACTGATGGGCGACTTCTCTTCCTATTTCCGGGGTGACGCTCAAGTCTGTTCCAAAATATGAAATATAGGTCTCTGCGGAACAAAAAGGGACATTTCCCAATTTTGGGGCATTTTCAAACTGGGATAAGGTGTTTTGAACCATCCAATCCAAAAAGTATGGAAGCCCTGAAAAGCCATACATCATTATTTTTTAACACCTTTTTTAGTTTGAAAACGCCCCAAAATTGGGAAACGCCTCTTTTTGTTCTACAGAGACCCCGGTCTCCAAAATACGACTCCGGTGCACACTCAAGGGTCCCCAAGGTCTGCACTACATGATGTCATCAAAGTGTGGACTTTAAAGGTACATTAACATTATAAGCGACTTTGTGGCTGTTTGTCACTCGTCTCTTTCAAAAGAGGCGTTTTTACATCTGGTTGTCATAAACGAATGAGTAACGTCCCATCCAGTAACTGACAAGAGACGGATGACGTGAACTCGACTGCTTCGTTCTTATTGGAAGTTGCTCCCGAAAGTTGCTCATAATTTGAATAAAGTTAAACATTTCTCAACTTTGTCCTGTGTCTGGACATGCCCCATCCAGACACCAACGGTAACTGTCACTCATGTCGCAGGAAGTCGCCAAACTTCCATTGAAATCAATGAGATTATGTCACTCTGCTACTGCTAGTCGCTGCTCAAGGAAGTCCACAAGTCCATCTGGGACAGGGCGTATGTGATCTCAACCAGTGAATTAAGCCTGGAATACACTGCAGGATTTTTGCCCTTCTGTAAGATCATTACCTTATCACACTGTGCGACATGGATCGTTTAAACTCGCGTACGACAAGCATGTAGACTGTACGATGATGACACGGAAGCTTTGGCGGCTGCGTCACACGTTAGCGCAACATCACCAGCATGCGCTCGTGATACAAATACCAGTACGCAGGTCATAGCAGCAAACACACTCTGTGGTGATCATGCCGAATTTCTGACACTGTCAGACAACTATCGTAGGCTATCTTTGGACGCAAGACCTGGAAAACGGACGTCTTTGAACCTTTCTCACTGTACGACATAAGACCACCGAAGAAGAGCCATGATCACAGAAATCGCAACAATTGTTTCACAATGGCAATCTTTCGTCTGGGACAGCCAAAAATCGTGCAGTGTATCCCGGGCTTTAGACCGCCACCTATCCATTCAGCTACACGCCGTCTTTCTCCAAAACCCCGCCCACTAATTGCATATCAGCCATCCTGATGTTAGCAAATCTAAACAGTGTCATGTAGTAGGGAAACATGATTTTTTTCAATTAATATTGTTCATTTCACACAATTTTGTACTTACAGGGACATTTTTTTATGATTGCAAAGCTGTCATGTTTTTAGACTGACTGCTAACTGATAAACTGCTAAGTGAATGCTATGACATAACCCACCCATCTGTACTGAATGCATTGTTTTATTTACGTTCTCAAGGAACGCTGTCGTAAAATAATGGGAAAAGTTTATTTTTATGTGCCGTATCTAAAGATAAAGCGTTGTGTGAAAAGGAAAGGACACAGGCGAGGATCAGGAACGTAACGTTGTGGGAATGTCATGACTTTGGACCAAAGTTCACCAGGGCTGGTCCATTTTTCCTGCGATTGGAATTCCTGTCAAAATCCCTCTTTGTTTGGACAGAGATGGGTCGGGTCCATGTCACATACACATCCGGCTACAGATCGGACGTATGCCAGAGCTGGTACAGCAATATTTACAGTGGATGAAATGTAGCCTACAAATGTGGGCAGGAGACAGTTATTCACACCGGCCTGCCAAAACTCTGCTGACTATTACTACATAACACGACGTTTACAGTCTAATGTGCACAATCATTGTCATTCATATATTGATTTTGACAGCATTATTAGGTAAAATAATACACTCAAGGCTTTTAACTCATATGCCAGATCTGATAAATGACACGTGTGGTACAGACTATTGTGTTAGTAAAATGTGTTTAAGTGGTTGTAATTGGAATGTTCAGTACAGTATTGAATATATTAGTTGTGAAAATAAAGGCACACATAATACGCCATACAGGTTATATGTTTAGGTGTTATTTACGTTCTTGGAAATCGAACATACTTTGGACTTTGGTTGTATTTATTGATCTCCTTTCAGGTGTGCCATTTGATTATAAGTTGATTTCATTTGCACTTTGACCTCTCGGTATATCTGTTTGTCAAAGGAAATGATAAATCTTTAATATACTTAGAAATAAACTATTAATTGTACATGCTAAACTTGCAGATGACCTGACCATTTGTAATGTAAATAGCAAAAATTAGTATTTGAATTTTGCATTTGGTCTTAGTATTGGTGTCTTGTTTACCAGTATAAATATCTACACATTTTTAAATTGAGAAGGAAAATGATCTATTAGATTAAGTCTTGTTTTCTGTTTCTTTTATTTAGTTTAGGAAAAAAATATGACAGTGATGTAAGAATAAACTTATTTCAGATCAAGTTTTATTACTACACTGGCAGATATTTACTCAATAGTTTGGGTAAATTTGCATAGGAAGTGAATGCATCACAATTTAAGATTTTTAGATATGTTTGCTGGAAATCAAGACAAAAAGCCAAGTAAAACATTCATTTGTAACTTGTTTACATTAGGACAATTTGCTCGTAAAAGGATATACACAGGCTTTGTGTCCGTACACATGCATTGTTATCCTTGTCAGGATAAGATTTTCTCTGAATGTTTTCAGGAACAAAAGCACAACTTGGCAGAATGGTTTAACAATCAGGTCAGGTCAGGTTTTGTCCACATGGTGGGAGGCAGCCAACAATATTTGTGTGTTTAAGATGGCTATTTGTGAGGTCCAAATATTTGTACATTCCTTCTCTAATATGTCAAAAAACAACACTTTATTCTGAGATTCCTCTTTCAGAATAAAAAAAAGATAAAAGAGTGAACATTACATGCATGATCCTCTGGGTACATCATTAAAGGTCATATACATTTGGTAAATAATGCTCTTTTACAATAGGATAGGATTAGTCCTCATCAACCTTTTTCCTTCAGAATTTTGGTTCCCAGAATGCTTTGCATGAAGCTGTTATGTTATACACTGAAAAAAAAAATCCTTTCAATTTACGTAATTTTAATGTGTACATCGGTCCCACATAATCCGATTGTGTAAAACCAACATAATTTTCCTCATTTAATTTTTGTGTGTCAGACCAAAACATTTTAATTGTTTTAGGTAGTCTAATATAAATATGTTGACTCAAAGTGCTATTTCTCTTTCCTATAACACATTTATTTTGTAATGTTTAAGTAATTTTATTATGTAAGGGGACTAGATTTTCATCTGTAATTCCAACATGCTTTTTTAATGCTTATATTATGGGATTATTTAACTCTAAAACAATTTCATTATGTCTCTGGCACCAGAATAATCACCCATAATTATCCAAATGTTATTTATTTCTTTTTTAAATACAAAATACATTTGCATTGGCATAAAAAGCAAAGAGTTTTGAACAAATGTTTAGTGATATTGAGGCAAACCACTGCTTTCAGATCATCAATTCAATGACATCATTACACATTAATTCATTAACAGTCAATAACTATTACAACAATCAGCACATGCAGTTCATACAAAGGGGCAATTTCCCAGACAGGTTGTAGATTAATCCATGACTAGGCCCTAGTTATATTAGGATATTTTTTACAAAAAAAGTTTACAAACAAACCTACCTTACAAAAACAACACTGGAGTACATCTTGAGACAAAACAATGGCACTCATATATGTCACGATATGTCAGTGCAATATGTTTTCAAATTAAGGCATTGCAAAAGTCTGGGACTAGGAAAAGCCCCATCTGTGAAACTGACCCAAATGTTTAAAATAGTTACTATCACAGTAGATTTAGAAGTGCTAAAACACAAACACTGCATTCCAAAGAGACATGCAAAACAGTAAGTACTATTATTTTTAAAATTGATTTACAAACTGGAAAATATCAATCCTTCAGAAAGTCAGAGCTACAACAGTTGTATAAACTGTTAATCAAAGATTCAACAAAAACAAAATACAACAACCATTTCCAAAATCAACTCTGAGCAGCAAACTGTTAATGTTTAAATAAGAGAAAACACTTAAAACAGATAACAAAAATGAGCAGCACAGTCTTTCTGATCCTTTCACTGAAAGAAACTGTTCGTTAAAGTTACGCTCAATGCAGTTCCATTAAAATCTTTTGGATTTCCTCAAAAATAAAGCGGAGATCAGGATAGCTCAGGTTTAAGGCATACATCAGCTCAAACAACATGGCACGATGTTGCAACACCTTCATGCCTTCCATGACTATACAAAGATCCTCTTCTTCATCACAAGAAGGATGTTGTTTGAGAGCACAAATCCCAACAGTGGTGTCTTCAAATGACCACACTGATGCTGACTTCATCCATGCCCTGTACAAAACAGACAAATGTAGTTAAAGAAACAGAAAAAAAGTTACTGTTACAATAAAAGTGTCATTTGAAATTAGTACAATGCAAACAAATATAAATGTAAGTATACAGACCCATGTGCATTGCCACAGCATGTTACAATTGGTTACAAATATATGGGTTACAAAGCAAGGCAGCTGCACTGTCCACTGCTCCAGGTGTGTGTGTGTGTGTTCACTACACTGAGATGAGTTAAATAAAGAGGCCACATTTCGAGTGTGTGCTACCACACCTGACAATCACAGCAAAAGTGAATTATCTCATTTTCTCACTCATGTTGTTACAGACCTGTATAAATGTCTTTGTTCTGATGAACACGAAGGAAGACATTTATTTTGAGGAATGTTTGCAACCAAACTGTTCATGAGCCCCATTCACTTCAATAGTATTTTTCCTCACTATGGAAGTGAATGGGGCTTATGATTGGTTTGGGTACAAACATTCCTCAAAATATCTTCCTTAGTGTTCATCAGAACAAAGACATTTATAAAGGTTTGTAACAACATGATAGGGAATAAGTGATGAGAATTTTTATTTTTGGGTGAACTACCCCTTTAAATCTTCCCAGGTGTTTTAATGACCCTTGTGCCAAAAGATGTAACTAAAACATACTACATTTTCTGTACTTCCAACAAGGTTTACACATTTTTATGTCTATGAATCTATATTACTTACTTCTGTCATTTGATCATTGATTGTTCCAAGTCTTTTTGCTAGCTGTCCTCCTTTCTGATAGAAGAGTTTCGTCAGGTTTTTGGATTGGAGGTCCAGGTGACACAGGAACATAAGACAGTAGTGATTCTTTTAAATTCAGCATTTATCTGAAAACAAATTAACCAACCATTGTATATTTGAGTACTGCGAGTCAAAGAATAATAATTGTATATTAGTTACAAAAATAAGATTTAATCAATCAATCAATCAATCAATTTTTATTTATATAGCACATTTAAAAACAACGATTAGTTGACCAAAGTGCTTCACAGTAATAAAATAAAAAATAAATAAAAACACACTCATACAATACATCAAAATATTTAGCTCCTAACAGCAGTAAAACAGTGATATGAATTACTTACCAATGCTTTTGAGTGTGTGCAAGGATGATGGACCTATAAGAGGAAAAATTCAGAGGTGAAATCAACACATAAACTCAAATGATGAAGGTCACACATACACAGAGCAATAATGAAATAAGTATTAACGTTATATCAGTCATACAAAATTTTGACAAAATGAGACCTTAAAACAACAAGGTTCTCTTCTGAAAACGTCAGCTTTAAGGTGTGGCACTATAAAGCATTTTTTTTTCAGTTAATATACCAGAAGTCACGCGAGACATTTAAAAAAGCTTTTTCTAATAGAATCAAGTGTTGCTCGTGGCGTAGTGAAGTCACGAATAACTGACGCGGGTCTGTTCATCTGATTAAGCAGACAGTTTGTTTCATACGCAATGTCATTATTAATGTAGTCAATTGATATCATCTGGTAAATTACTTACATGGATAACGTTACTCTGGACAGAATAACGTTTGGTTAACCGTTAGCGTTTTATTTGTCCTGAACCGTTTCCATAGAACAACTGAGTAAAAAGTGCCTCAAAAGTCAACTCAAATCTGTCAGTTTTCAACTCGGATAAAACTACCAAACGTGAAATAACGTTATACAGCTGACATTTTTAAAACGCTGTTTTTCTTTATGAGCCTTACACTTACTGACTGACTGACTGTAACGTTCACTTACTCCACCAACATCCTCCAAACTCATTTTTACTACAAGTCATTGCAATGGCTACATATTGTAAAAAAAACTGTCTATCTAGTGAAGATGTATCACGTATAAAGTGAACATAAATAAATAATAGAACTTACTTTAATAACGTGGTGTCCGTCTGAGAGAGTTCTTCTGACTGACTGCTGCTGAGTCTTCATTTTGGCGCTCAAAACAAACGATGTTTATTCTTCTTTTATGGCGATTGACGTCCTTTTTATTGAGCGTTACTGCCACCTTCTGCTCAGGAGGTGACATTTTGTGTGCAAACTCAATTTTATTGCTTTAAGTATTCAATTCAATCAATTTTAATCAATGTGAGAATAATGTGTTCATTTTACATTCAAACAAAACATTTTCATCCTAATCAATTAAATTATGTTTACACAAGGAATATAAATATTTTGTGTTGCATATACATGTTTATTTTATTTAAATTCAAAGACCCACCAAGTCCATTTTTTTCAGTGTAGTTTATTCTCTAAAGTTAAAGACTTCATGTTTAAAGTTCATTTAACTTTAAGCTGTTGCCAGTAACATAATAAATTCACAGTAAGTGTTATGTTTCTTATTTTATGTATATGCTTTGGCAATAAGTACACACTATCATGCCAATAAAGTACTTTAAGTTTAAATTGATAGAGTGGTTGTGTGTAAAGAAAGTTGGAATATGTATGAAGGAAAAAATTACAGGTTTGTGCGTGCGTGCATGTGGGACCAGCAAGTGAATGTGTGTGTTTGTGGACCGAAAGAGAGAGAGAGAGACAGTGTGTGTAAAAAAAAGTGAGAGGGAGTAAATGTGTGTGTGTGGAAAGAGAGAGAGAGAGAGAGAGAGAGCAGTGAGTGTGTATTTGCTTGGAGAGAAAGAGGTGACGTCACATGTGGGGAGTACATCTCGGCGTGCGCGAGTAAATTCAGTTCTGCTGTTTGTGCTTGACGGGGTACTCTTCTCTTCATTGTTCACGCAACTGGTTTACTCGCGGGAAGTTTATTTAGTCAGGGGTCCGTGGCGCGAAATGTTCGCTTGTCAGCGCGCGTAATAACCAGCGCGTAAACGCGCACCTTTAGCACAGGTAACAGAGAACTTCCGGAAGAACGAGCAGATCGGGTTACCTCGCGAGCCCAGATTTTATACGAGCCACTGCGACTTTAAATCAGAATCGTGAAAAGAAAAACAGCACAGCCATGTCGGAACTGAAGAAGAATAAGTTATTTATGGTGCTGATGGATGTTATATGTGTGTTTGTGGGTGAGTTTAATCTCTTTTTTACTTATGGATGTTGATTGTTAAAAAGAGTTCAATAAAGTTCACCTGTCACCTTTTTCCTGTAGGATACGAACGCATACAACATACATAATCTGCATTTTTTTAATGCGTAACCCATATTTGTTTAAATTGTTTGATATTATGCGGCATATGCCTTAAGGGTTACATTCTTATATCTGATATAACATTCTGACAAAATGTATCATCTAAGTAATAATTGTGTGTTTCATGCCACTAAAAATACCATGATGCAGTACCATGGTAAGGTCAGTGTAGGAGGTAAGAAGTTGCCATTTATATAGCTAGTGAACTACTTTTCTAAACATTGCACAAATGTTGTGTTGTTTCAGCTCATGGTTAATTAAAATATAAAGCCTGACCGATTGGTTTCAAATTAACAGAAAATGACTCAGTCATGGGTTGAAAGCAAGCCATTACTTTACTTTTTGCACACCAAAGGCCTGATTTCAAGTAAATCAGTCTATTACCTATTATAATTATTGTGAAACAATAATTTGTTAAGGTTATGTTAGGGTGTAACAATCATTATATTTGGGAAGGATATGTCAACCCTTTATATTTTAAGTGTTAACATTCTTAACATTCATTCTTAACATTGTTTGCAAAGATTTACATATTACATACTTCACCATCTAAGTGATAATAATGCATTTCCTCGTCCCATGTGCTCATGATTGTGCCCAGGAGTCTTTCATTTTCAGCTGTTTTGTAAGCTCTCCATTTGCAAACCACTGCTTTTTTATTGCCTATAATTGTTAGTTAATAACTTACATATTTATAGCATCATAGCTATTGTAACATATTCAACCGTGCTTGCTTTAGTCAATAAATACATATTTAATAATTAAGGATGACAAAAATACTGTGGGAAAAAAACATTTATTTTGTATAGTGCCTTTAAAAGTAGCATCTTAAAGCACGTCACATAACATTGCCGGCAGTAAATACTAACAAACAATACAATAATAACTAATAAATAACAAACAAAGTAATCACATGAATCAAATAAAAGCTACCCTAAAAGGGATTCCTAATTTCTGAGGGCAGGGAATTCCTCAATTTCTTTCTTTGAAAAATCTTCCATAGTTTCTAGCCGTGTTGTTTGGACAATTAAAGACCAGCTTCAAAAGAGCGTAGAGCACCGATAGGAATGTAGGTGGTTAACAGTTCACAAAAACATTGAGGAGCCAAATTATTCAAGGCCTTCTAAGTGAGCATGAGAATTTTTAAATCAATACAAAAACTAACAGGAAGCAATTTTTCCAGTATAGGTGTGATGTGCTCCCTTGCACTGGTCCTAGTCAAAATTTTAGCAGCTGAAATTTGTACCAACTGTTATTTACTTTAGAAACTCAAGCAAGCAAAGCATTACAATAATCAATACGTGAAAAAAAAGTTTTGATTAACTTTTCAGCCACAGAGAAAGTTAAAATAGGACGTAATTTTCCAATGCTTCTGAGATGAAAAAATTATGCTTTGACTGTGTTACGAACATGATGATTAAATGTTAAATTGCCGTCAAATATCACCCCCAGATTTTTAGTTTAGTTTGGAATTGTAAAGCAGAGCCATAAGCATCACTTCAGTCTTGTCACTGTTTAGACTGAGAAAAATTTCAGACATCCATTTCTTAATCTCTCAGTAAAACATTGAGAAAGAAAAGACACAGGCAGGCATATCTGGTTTTGAATGTATATAGATCTGGGTGTCATCAGCATAAAAGTGAAAGTTAAGACCAAATGTTCTTCAAAGTTGGCCAAATGAAAATGTAAATACTAAAAAGAAAAGGGCCCAAAACTGATCCCTGGGGAACACCAGAGTGCACCACACCGACCTCAAACTTGCAGTCACCCATCACAACAAACTGCTTACGATCAGAGAGGTACAACTTAAAATGTAGTGATGTATAGTGTCAAAAGCGCCATTAAGATTGGGAAGAATCAGTAGCTAGACGGACAGAATTGGAAGCCATTAACAAGTCATAGTGACCTTAACTAATTCTGTTTTAGTGCTGTGGAGTATACAGAATCCAGACTAAAGTGGCTCAAACAGATCATTAGAGGAAAGATGAGAAGCCACTGTTTGTTTTAACTGTTTGGCGAGAAATGGAAGATTAGAGATGGGGCGAAAATTATTTGATTATTAAAGTTCATGTTAGTTTTTGGAACGGGGTGACAGCTCAACAGCACAACACCGGTGCCCAGTGTTGTTAATGATAATTTTCAAAAAAACAAGAGAGAGGGAATCAAAACATGATTTAAAAAGACAAGATGGTATCGGAAGTTAAGGCTTTCACTTTTGATACCCTATTACATAGTGACTGGGAATAATAAATGGCAAAGTTAAAAGAGGGAGATGCCAGAAAATGCAGAAATTTAAGGAGGAGGTAGCAGTAGTATGAGTGGTAACAATGTGATTACATATATTATCAATTTTAGTAGTCGCCCACTATACCTGTAATGTTACCCCTGGCTGGTAAACTGAAGAGTGAAAGTGTTACCTGCACTAAGCTGCATCACAGGCTAACAGGAGTTCTGTTGAAGTATACACAAGTCATTATAGTAATCAGGGTGGCCTTTAGGGAGGTCTGCATGATTGGGGTTATAGTTCAAGTGAACAATGTCATCTATGCAAAACATTTTGTGTAGCTCTGCTCATATACACTTTAGTTGCACTTTGGTGTTGTTATAATGACTTCAAAACATAGACCTGTTCAGATGATTGGATTAACAGAATAATCATGTTTAAACATAAATCATTACTTGCTTTGTGTTGGGTATATAACTGTGTTCATTTACCAGTGCTGACACACAACAGGTCTGGTTACTCAAACTTTTTACACAGTACAGGTACAGAGTTAAAGGTCAATGCTGCATACCTGTAAATTTAACTGTATCGTCAATAGTAGCACTTCAGCCTAAACGTTAGCATATGGCATTTACTAGCATACCACGCTAACTCAGCAGTCACAACTTTGTTTTTAGCATTGTACTTAATTTAATGTGTAATTAATGTGGACTGTTTTCCAGCTTTCTTTTGTATGCCAAAGGTTAACATAAGAAGGAGAAAAGAATCGCTTTTGAGGCTCACGATATGTCATTACCATGTACAGAACTCTTATTATCTGTCTATGCCTAGGTAAATACGGTTTTACATTCTTCGTCACCTTTATACATTTAATTAAAGGGACATTTCACTTTTTTTGAAAGTTTGCTCAATGTCCAGCTCCCCAAGAGTTAAACATTTGATTTTTACCGTTTTGGAATCCATTCAGCTGATCTCCGGGTCTGGCGGTACCACTTTTAGCATAGCTTAGCATAATCCATTGAATCTGATTAGACCATTAGCATCGCGCTCAAAAATAACCAAAGAGTTTAAAGAATTTTCCTGTTTAAAACTTGACTCTTCTGTAGTTACATCGTGTACTAAGACCGACGGAAAATTAAAAATTGTGATTTTCTAGGCAGATGTGGCTAGGAACTATACTCTCATTCCGACGTAATAATCAAGGACTTTGCTGCTGCAACATGCCTACAGCCGAAAATAGTCCCCTAAGTATCTTTCAGTGGCAGGGGACTATTTTCAGGCACTACGTAATATCATTGCACCTCCTGCAGCCATGTTACGGCAGCAAAGTCCTTAATTATTACACCAAAATGAGAATTTTGAGAGTGATGCTAATGGTCTAATCAGATTCAATGGATAATGCTAAGCTATGCTAAAAGTGCTAGCGACAGACCCGGAGATCAGCTGAATGGATTCCAAAGTTGATGGAGTTTACATCCCGACCACTAGATACATTCTTATCAGGAAATATCCCAGTATTTTCCCTCGCTTTTACGACATCGCAAGTATGTTGTATCGTGAAACATATCGTTTTGCTAAATTCTTGCCGATACGCAGCCCTACTGTAACCTAGATAACGGTGAATCTCTGATAACGATGACCTCATGTGCATGTGTTACTTCAGTATAGGCATGCACGAGTATGACCAGAACGACAAATGGCGGTCTACAGGACTGTGTTTGGTGCTCAAGATACTCAGTTTATTAACACTCCTCCAACAAAGTGTACCAAAATTGCTGCTTTTTGTATGGTTTGCCATTTTGATTGTTTGTATTATCGCTCTGTAGAAGAATGTATATGTGTGCAGGCATGCAGTGTTTCTTTACAAGGTAACATCGCCATCCACTGGCCTGGCACAGCGTATTTAGTCATCTTTGTGGATCCATGTAAACATAAATCTTTATGCTTACATTGGGACCTTTGAAACATTGGAAATGGCACTACTTTAAATGATATAAACAAGCAGCATTGATTGGCTGCATGCAATCAGACGTTGTGGTATAGTGGGCGTGGCTTGCAGGTAGAGCCCACCTGTTTCATTCAGCTGCAAAGTTATTTGTCTTTCCTGTTCTCAGGGGGCTTAAGATAATGTTTCCCCTCCCCGCATTTGTCTGCACATTCTTTCAGCAGTTTTTTGATCTGTAAATGTCTCAGTGCTGCATGTCAAGACTTGATCCACATGCAGGTCTGTTCAAGTTCAGTTTCAGGAGTCCTTCGGTTGACGTTCCTGTGCTCTGCTTTTTTCTCACTGCTGTTAGCTTCAGAGAGAATCTTCCATTTACATGTCTGACCAGACAAAGGCAAATATTTGCGAACACGTCTGGTTTATTCGGACTCGCTGAGGGGGTAGATGTTCAGGGTGACATTATGACTTCAGTGTTTCACTGTTCTGTAGTACATCAATGCTTAAATACACAGTTAAATTTCTCAGCAAAAAATTAACCCATAATATACCATTGCTTTGCTTAGGCACATTCGTATGCTTATAAACAATATATTTAATTATGGGGTGCAGAGAGATGCTCTGTTACTTTCAAAAACGACTGAATGAACATTTCTCACCTGGCCTACAGTTTCTTAAAATTAACTCTTTCCCTGCCATTGATGAGTTATCTCGTCAATTAAGAGAAAACATTTGCATAAAAATGTGTTCTTGATTCATTTTTGTTAATCTGCAATACCGCGATTATCTACTAAATTGTACTAAAAAAAAAAAACTGAAGCCAAAATGTTATTTACTAATTTTAAACTTTGTGTATGTTTTGATAATTATTCTTAATCTGATCTCTAGCAAAATAAAATTCAGCTTTTTGCTAAAAAAAAAAATCTGTCTTTAAAGAAAAATACCCATATTTAAGGGTTTGTAAGAAGAGAAAAAAATATAGTTGGAATGAAATGTTTTTTCCCGTTTTGTTTGTTTGTTTATTGCTTGTTTGAAAGCAGAGGGTCTGTTTTTTTCATTTTTTATATTTATATGTTTTTAGAAGGAAATTTTCCTGGAAAGCATTTTGTGAAAATCACAAAAAATGCTGGCAGGCAACTTAAAAAAAAAATGGCTGGCAGGGAATGAGTTAAAAATACAGGTGAAACTTTCGGTATTTGTTATGGATTAGGTTTTTTTAACATTTATTTTTAGTTCTGGGGAATGTTCCCCCACTATTTTATCTTTCCTACACTTTGTACCTAAAAGGTGCATATTGGTATCAGGATTCGTACTTGTACCAAAATGGTACATATTGTGACCTTTTGATAAAATATACCGTCCCAGTGAAGAACAGCCGCTCTTGATAAATTTCCTCTTCTGGTCCTTTGATGAGGTCTTATGATATAAGACTTGTCTGATTTATACTTTATATATTTTGATGTGTACAGGATACTGTACGATGAACTTATTTCCTCTTTCCCATGATGCATCAGCACTTTCAAAGGAATTCATGCTTATAAGAGGCTCATATTACTTCAGGATATAGTCTCAGTATTTCTTCTTTGTTTTCTAATTTTGACCAACTAAAGGATTCACTTAAGCTACTTCAAATTTCCCTTTGATCTGTGGAAGCACCAACCTTGACAATAATAATATGCAGGATTTCCTCAAATCATGGACCTTGAGGTACCTATGAGAAGTTTTTTCTACAGGCTACAAGCTTCAGATGCCTGAATCACGTTTACTTTACCTGAAAACATATACTTCATGTATCATGTAAAACGATTTTTAAATAAAAAGTTTGTATTTCCAACTTTTTTCAACAATGCACAGTGATATGAAGGCCAGAATCAAAAGCTGACTGTGTTATTAATCAATATAATGCCTTAAGATCAAACAACATTCAAAATATCTTCAGTCAGTCTCTGTCACCCTTCTTCAACACCTCCTACAAAACAACAACAAAACACAAACGTTAAAATTTCAACACAACAGAACACTAAACATTAATGTGTCTTATACGTTTTTATCTTGATACATAAAATGCATAAAATAGTACTTCATTTCTACATTTGCTCTCATTATTTAGTCCCATGCAAAGGAACTGAAAATCTCCTGCCTGAATTTCAAAAAATCATGTTGACTGAATCTTCAAAATTAAAACATCAATTTAAGCCAAAAAGTTAAAATTTCAGTTAGGGATGCATAACAATAAATCGCAAGTAATCTATAACAGGATAAAAGTTTGTGTGTGAACTGTGTATAATAATACAATGAAATGTATATATAAGTACACACACACACACACACACACATTCTGGTTTCCATGTTTTGTGGGGACATTCCATAGACGTAATGCGTTTTATACCATACAAACTGTATATTCTATTCCCCTTACCTACCCCATTCCCTAACCCCAACCATCACAAAAACCTTTCTTGTACCTTAGATTTTCAATAAACATCATCTTGTTTGATTTATAAGCTTGTTTCCTCATGGGGACATCAAAATGTCCCCACAAGGTCACAAAAACACTGGTATTCCTATCTTTGTGAGGACAATTGGTCCCCACAACGTGATAATTACCAGGTACACACACACACACACACACACACACACACACACACACACACACACACACACACACACATGCATGTATATATTTAAGAAATGTTTACATGTGTATATACATTTGTATATTTATGCATAATTTATATTATATATTTAAGGAATAATTGACGACAGGCCATTGAATTATAAGAAAATAATGCATACCCAAGGTGCAATGCAAACCACGGGTGTGCATTATTTTCAAATATTTCAAAGGACTTTAGTCAGTTATTCCTCTTATACCACAGTTACCACAAACATTGCTCTGGTGCCTATTTTAAGACATTTGAAAAGTTAGGTGTGCGGTTATCAGAAATTAATGCATACCCATGGAACATTTCTCAGCCAATCAGAATACAGCATTCAACAGACCCGTGGTATAAAAATACTTAATATATAAATATATATTTTTTTCTTAAAATTATACATGCATATGTGCATATTTATATATCCATAATTATTATACACCATTAACACATATCGCCACCCTGTCTAAACTAATCGCCTAAGTCATTTTTTCAGGTTTCTCAGAAAACACAAATAAAGGGGGCGTGGCACTCAAAGGGGCGGGGTGTACGCGTCATGATAAAAATGTAAACATTTTTATTTAAAACACTCAAATAAAACTCACATAAAAATTTTGAAGAAACTATGACAGAAAATGAACACATACTAGATTATTAATGAATTCAATGTTTTTAACAGATACCTCTAATAGGAATAGCTGCGTGATGAAGTGAAACTAAAGGGTTAATATACACAAACTAAAGCAGATGTTGTAGAACGTCTGGTGAACGATGATAGATGGCGCAAAAATGGTAAAAACTAATTATTTCTCACTATTTATTACATTATCTTAAAGGAGTGTAACTACTGTATCATGTAAATAATGCACATAAATAAAGTGAGTAAGAGCGCTCAACAATTATATCTAATCAACAGAAACGTGAAACCTAGCTAGCAGGTTGCTCAAACAACAAAACCACCAGCTAACTTACTTTAAATTTGCAATAACTATACAATAACAGGCTTAAATAATCCCAAAACATAAGTCCACTTACAGTTCTCACGGACACGTGTTTTATCAACTGGCTATCCTCCAGACATGCCGAGCACGTCTCATCTCGTTTCGGTCGTGTGGTGCGCGTGCACGCTCCCGGTGTAAAGCGCGTCTGCGCTATTCTCCGAGATGTTTTATCAACTGGCTAGTTATCCTCCAGACAGTGACGGTCCGGACCATGTCTTTCTCATTTCGGCCGTGCGGAGCACATGCCCGCTCACATGGTTCTCCGAGATGCACTTGATGGCCTTTTGTGCAGCAAATATTTTTTTCGACGACCTAGTTAAGGCGGTAGGGTTTCCCCGCTTAGGCGGGCCGTCCCAACTGAAATGTGCTGCGGGAAACCCTGCCCTGATTTGATTCGTTTGACTAGTGTGATCGCTCTGTACCGCGCCCTGGCCAGCTTGCAGAGGTGGGCTGGGGCATAGTTTACTTGGGCTCAGGCGTGGAACGGGCGATGTGATCGCAAATCGCGCCAGAGTGCGTTTCAAAAGGAGAAGTGTCAATTGTGCAACCACTCGCCGTGATCTGCGTTTGTACAAATCTTCAGATGCGCGCAGCAGGTTTACGTGAATGTCCGAGATGCACACGCAACACACCAACTAGCAATATGATGTCACGTGAGAGGGCTATTTGTCATCGCCCACCAAAAGACTCTGAATAAAAAACACAGACTCAACATTACGATGAGCTCCAGTGTTAAGAGAGCGATTTACTTCCTGTTTTGTTCAAACCAATCACATCCTAATGACGAATGTGGCCCAGGCTAAGATCGATAAATGTATAGTGTGAGTGCCTGCATCTCGGAGAGCAGGGAGGGGGGACAATCACGCTGGGACATGGTTTGGATATCGTGAGTGCACCCTAAAATAAATTGCAACCAAAGTTTCTATTCATCAACAAAGATGTTTGTACATTCGTCATTATTTACAACAGGGTGGGGAATTCGGCTTTGGCCTATGGATTGTTTGCTTTTTGCTTATGAAAGTAAAATGTGTAATAAAATTAAAACAACTTTTTGAGGTTTAGCTGACAGCAGAGGTCACAGTTCTTGTAAGAGCTATTTCAGTTGACTGACCCTTTAACATTTCTGTGAAAAGGAAGCAATCATAGTGCCACACCAACAAAACTGTTAATAGCAGAATAACCCCGGTCGAGGTCGATATCTCCTGGTACAAGCTGTCATGAGCTTATTTGATGTCTTTATATTGTTAAGTTATCAGGGTGTTAACATTTAAGATTGATTTGATCCCTTGTGAAATATTTTCTGCTCTCGAATTAAGTTTGGATGGATAACATCGGTTATGTCCAAGTTATTTAGCCGAAATTCTCATTTGTTTAAGTCTTTAATTCTTATCATATGCCTGGTTCCTTCCTTGTCTTTTAAGACATGCATCAGTCTTTTTTCTCCCTCGATTTCCCACATCAAACAGGCTAAGGTTCATTGACTTGTTCACCAAATGATGTTTGTGTGAGTTTGTTGACACAAGCAATGAAATGTGTGGTGTAAGGCACAGCAAAATTATACAATTTCCATCTTACTCAACAAAGCCGTAAGTGCTTTGAGAAAAACAGACTGCTGATTTAATGGAACATTATGAGTGTTTGAGTTTTGCTTGGCCATGAACTTGGTCTCAAAACCGTTTGCATATTTTGCTTTTAGCAGTTTTATTTTAAGGTGCAGTGTGTACATTTTAGCGGCATCTAGTGGTGAGGTTGTGAATTGCAACCAACGGCACAGTCCACTGCTCACCCCTCACTTTTGAAACACGTAGAGAAGCTACTGTAGCCACCATCGGACAAACAGGTCATCGTCGGAGACAAGATAGTAAGAAAGTTTGTCCGTTAAGGGCATCTGTAGAAACATGGCGGCCCAAAATGGCGACTTCCATGCAAGGGGACCCTCGGTGTATGTAAATAAAAACATCTCATTATAAGGTAATAAACACATAACGGTTCATTATGTTAGGTCTTTATACACCCCTGATAATATAGTTTTGTATATTATTTTGCATTTCTGTCAAGAGATCCTTCTAAAAATTACACACTGCACCTTTAAAGCGGCCTACAATAGTGAGGAACACAATAAAGCATTTTGTCGTAGGTAAGCAATAATATGAAAAAACTAAGTTTTAACAAATTTTAGAGACCAAAAATAGTTTCAGTATTTTATAGTATGCACTTTTACGATTAGTTTGTTCCACATACTGTATAGTTCAGGGGTCTTCAAACTTTTTGTGAGCACGGGTTACCACAATGGATAAAACAATCTGGAGGGCTACTTTTGATATAGTCTACTCAAAACTCTTTTGTTTAACTTGTTGATTTTATTTTATTTTACTTTACTTGTTAATATGTTTCAGTATTGTTTAAAATGTTAACTTATGTAAACCAAGCCAAGCTAATATAAAAAATATGTAATAAATACATTTTACAATTGAGACTATTAATAGTATGTGCTTTGGCGCAGGCATCATGTTGGAGATCCTTGATATTAGGGCTGTCAAATTAAAATTAGAATTTAGAATATTTGTCTAATTAAAATAAATGCATATTCGAACGTTAAACTGTGCATTTGAATTTTATGTGTGTCAGGATGCTCATGCAACATAATGATGACATAACTGACGCAGATAGTATTTAAGCTTTTAATGAAAAGATGACAAAATCTGTGCGACTAAAATGATCTCGCAAGTTTAATTTAGCCTAAATAATAATTAATTTGTTTCCATACTTTATAAATACACGTTAATTAGGGGTGTGACGAGATCTCGCGAGATTAAATGTGTTTCGCGAGATTACATGTGTCTCGCGAGATTTCTTGTGGAGGTGAAATGCTGGCCGTTTCTCAAATAAAAGACTGCATCCTTCGGAGGTTGCATTTTTAAACTGCATTTACTTCATCACTGTCTTATTAAAACTATTAACAATTATAAAGTTTACTAATTATTTAGTTAATCGCAAATTGTTTTAATATGCTTACGACTTGCGAATGTAATGCTCAGTTAATGATCTGAAATAAACCTTGATGACGTTTGCAGTTTGCATATGCGACCTCCGGAGGATGCAGCTTTCTGTTTGACCCTTTTACAGTGCATGCATTATATTTGTCTTTTACTGCGTTTGCTTTTTTGTTTAGGTTTCCAATAATGTTCGTTTGGGAGCTCGTGTGAAGTCTGAGACGCGTTGTGTTTGTCTGTTGATCAGTGTCAGATGTGAAGTCTCAGCAGATTAAACCCTCACACAGAGTTTACATGATTTAATGTCTGCATGTTCTTGCTCAAAAATTACAGTGACTGTATCATTTCTATTGTAAAGAAATGGACATATATTAAATATTCAAATGGGCTTAAACATTGTTTGACTAAAAATAAGCGTTTCTCGCCGTCTAAAGTGAAAGTGAAAGTGAAAGTGAAGACAGCGTCCGCGAGACGAGTCCTCTATCGCCCCCTGCAGGCATTTGTTATAATACATACATAATGCTTTTTATTTATAGGCCACAAAAGTAATGTGTTTGTTAATGTTGTTTAATGTAACTTGGTTTTAATACTTTATTTGAACCAATTATTATTGCATCTTCGTTATTATGTCATTTTAAATGATGCTACTGCTCACTTGGGTCTATTTTTATTGCCCCAAAATAACAAATTACTTTATTATCAGTTAGCAAAATAATTGTTAGGGCCAGTCCTTGATTAGTTAAAACATTTAAAAATAATGTGATTTCAGTTTCTTATTCATTTATTTTATCATTGAAGGTTTCTTTAAAAGTGTAAAAAATCGTCTCGTCTCGTTCTCGTGAAGCCAATCTCGTGTTTCGTCTCGTCTCGTGGATGAAGTGTCTCGTCACACCCCTAACGTTAATTTATCTACTAATATATTATTGAAATTCCCTTAATATAAAATGCCTATATTACATTCGTTTTGTACATTTACAGGTGCATAAATACTGGAAATTAATTTCAATAAAACTTGTTTAACAAAAAATTGTCTTGTAGGCTTTATGAGTATTTTTCCCCAAGATAAAGTAGGTCTTTATAGTTCGAACTTCGAATGTATTTTTTAGCCATTTTGACAGCCCTACTTGGTATAGATGCTGAAATATTGTGTCAAAAGTGACTGCGTAGTGTGTTATTTTCAGTGGAATCCTTGTACTTTTGTACTTGCACATGCTTTTTGGGATAACATAACCCACAACCCTTTGCTGGTACACAGGAGTGGAGTTTGTGTCTTGTGCTTTTTTCATTTGTAGCTTTGCGACTTGCAGGCTGCCAACCTGCCATATCAGTTTTTATATAGAAACGTAAAAGTAACGTAGTTTGTTGATACTCCCTTACAAAGAAGAAACTTTTTGTTGTAACCATGTTTTTTTGTCGTATTGATTTCTATTGACAACCATGATTTTAACTTCAGTGACCATGATTTTTGTAGTTTAACCATTGTTATTTTATGGTAACCATGGTTTAAAGCGCACCAATTATCCGATTCAAGATTTTACATTTCCTTTGGTGTGATATGCAATAGGTACAAACCCCAAAGTAAATGATGACGCGAGTCATCGTCTCCAACGTAAATCTCCCGCTTGGACTCACAGCCTGTAAGTTAACTCCTGTTAGCATTGTATTGTGAGCAAATCTTTCAAACATGGTAAGGAGCGTCACATTTCCTGCTGACGTCAGAGGTATTCAGGCCAATCACAACGTACAGATTAGCTGGCCAATCAGGGACACAGAGCTTTTCAGATCGATGAGTTTTGAACAAAATCAATGCATTTGAGGAAAGCAGTATATCTGGAGCTACAAAAATGTACAAATAATGTGTTTTTTTTAACCAAACCACACAAACACGTTGCATTATACGAAAAACACAAAAAATGTAGTTTTTAGCAATAAAATAAGTGCACTTTAACTATAGTGGCCATGTTTTTTAACTGTATAGTTAATGTCCATAAGGCCTAAGTTGCATACTTATGCATACTAAAAGCACATTTCTGCTGATGGGAAAGTGCATACTTTTGAGTATGTTGTAAAACGTTAATGTTTGAGAGGTATTACATCATATTTTGTAGATGCCATAGACCGGTTTTTCCAAACCATTTGTGCTAGCATGTTAGCGTTTGGTACTTGAAAATTAATTAAACCAGCTTAAAATAGTTTTTCTTAAGCTAACAAGCTAACAAGTGATCTAACCCCCCCTGAAACCATTAAAATAGACCACCTGAGTGGTCAGTTAAGACCACCAAAGCATCTTAGACTGGTTAAAGCAGAGAGAGGTTGGGTTGAAAGCAAGCTTGTTTATGTTGGGTTTAACAGAGCGAACAGTGAATTAATCAGATAATCGGGTCTGTCCTCACTCTGCTGAACATTGAGAATGCATGAGTCAAAACCACAGGATGCACCGCTGGATAGGAGGGGACGTGAGGGTGATGATATTTACAGATGAGAAGAGCTTAGGATGAGGAAAGTGTCATTTGCTGAGGTAAGAAGAGACAGAAAGGAGGATTAGAGGAGATAGTGAAAACCAGAAGAGGGAAAGGGGGATCTATTATGTGGATTAGATGTGTCAGGCTGGCTGTTCTGTGAGAACATACCATTGAGTATTAGTATTAGTCAGTGTCTTTCCCGCACACACATTTACTTTCAACACTTAATAAGAACTTTTGAGCATGACTGTTGAACTATTACACCACCATTACATCCATTCCAAAACCTATTGAACATTAAAGGATCATAGTCACGCTTCAAACATGCTACGCAATTATGATGCGTTTAAAGATAACTTCTTAGAATGCAGAGTTTCATGTTTCATTCGCACGCAGAAGAGGCAAATTGCTAGGCCTGTCACAATAGCTACTTTTCATAAGTCAGTTAATTGTCCCAGAAATTATGGCGATAGTCGATATTTCAAGACCATTTTACGTCACTGATTATACATTCACCTAAAGGATTATTAGGAACACCATACTTATACTATGTTTGACCCCCCCTTCACATTCAGATTTGCCTTAATTCTACATGGCATTGATTCAACAAGGTGCTAAAAGCATTCTTTAGAAATATTGGCCCATATTGATAGGATAGCATCTTGCAGTTGATGGAGTTTGTGGGATGCACATCCAGGGCACGAAGCTTCCATTCCACCACATCCTAAAGATGCTCTATTGGGTTGAGATCTGGTGACAGTGGGGGCCATTTTAGTACAGTGAACTCATTGTAATGTTCAAGAAACCAATTTTAAATGATTCGATCTTTGTGACATGGTGCATTATCCTGCTGGAAGTAGCCATCAGAAGATGGGTACATGGTGGTCATAAAGGGATGGACATGGTCAGAAACAATGCTCAGGTAGGCCTTGGCATTTAAACGATGCCCAATTGGCGCTAAGGGGCCTAAAGTGTGCCAAGAAAACATCCCCCACACCATGTTCTCATTCTGTTTACGCCAAAGTAAACCATCTGAATGTCTCAACAGAAATCGAGACTCATCAGACCAGGCAACATTTTTCAGTCTTCAACTGTCCAATTTTGGTGAGCTCGTGCAAACTGTAGCCTTTTTTCTATTTGTGGAGATGATTGGTACCCGTGGGGTCTTCTGCTGTTGTAGCCCATCCGCCTCAAGGTTGTGCGTGTTGTGGCTTCACAAATGCTTTGCTGCATACCTCGGTTGTAACGAGTGGTTATTTCATCCAAAGTTGCTCTTCTATCAGCTTGAATCAGTCGGCCTGTTCTCCTCTGACCTCTAGCATCAACAAGGCATTTTCACCCACAGGACTGCCACATACTGGATGTTTTTCCCTTTTCACACCATTCTTTGTAAACCCTAGAAATGGTTGTGCGTGAAAATTCCAGTAACTGAGCAGATTGTGAAATACTCAGACCAACCCGTCTGGCACCAACAACCATGCCACGCTCAAAATAGCTTAAATCACCTTTCTTTCCCATTCTGACATTCAGTTTGGAGTTCAGGAGATTGTCTTGACCAGGACCACACCGCTAAATGCATTGAAGCAACTGCCATGTGATTGGTTGATTAGATAATTGTATTAATTAGAAATTGAACATGTGTTCCTAATAATCCTTTAGGTGAATGTATAATGACAATAAAATAGCATAATGATGCAAGGTCACCCTTTCTAAGAACACAACTAAATTTTTAAAGAATATTAAGACATTAAAATGTTAATAATTAAAACATAAATCAATATTATACAATTTATAGTACCAGTAATTGGTTGAGCTGCATTTGAATTTTAGACTGCTGATCAGTTTAAATCCCAGCTTCACAGCATTTCTTGCGTTTATACTGACGAGTGATCACATCTGTGAGTATGCGTCATTTACGCGCAGTCATGTTTATAATAGCTACACTTCAGATCTAAACACTGGATGTTATTGTTATGTTTCAGATGACCTTTTTGTTTGTATTACTTTTTTCATTGCCTCTGTTTTTAAACAAAGTCGATATGCCATTTACATTTATTTCCTCCCCTTGTTTTCATGAAGCGTGACTATGATCCTTTAATGTTCAGTAGGTTTTGGAACAGATGTAATGGTTATGTAATATAATAAAATGCAATGTTTCTCTGTCATAACAAGCAAAAAAGTAATAGAGAATATGTTTTTAACATTGTGTGAACATAAAAACATTACATTGTCATAACGTTAACTGAAAATGGTTTAATGTAACATTCCTCTAACGTTTCCGACAACCAAGAAACGTTCTTAAAACATTAAAAAACTGGAAACTTTTTATGTTGGCATAACGTTTTTGGGAACATTGGAAACTTTGAACTTTTCTATGTTAACTCCGTAAACACTATGGCAATATATCGCCTCTCCAAAATTAACCAAAGTCGTGGTCATTTATAATGTAACTTGTCGATAAAGTAATTATTGTGACAGCCCTAAAGGCAAAATCTACAAATATCATGTATAAATAATTTCCATATTGACAGTATTCAAATGTTTTATTTTTTATTTAAAGTCGCAAAATCCGTTACTCTGCACGTATGAAACGGATGTGTAACTGATATTTTAGTTATTGCAAATCATTGCTAAACGCATACTGCGATATGCACATTTATTACACGGCTCTCTGGAATGCTTGATTCTGATTGGTCAGTTGAGACATTTGCAGGTTCGTTCTTTTCAAATAATAACTGCTCCAAAGTAATAACGCATAGCCGGTACTACTTGTACGATTAAAATCGCTCAGCGCCAATAAAGATTACTGTTTGGCGCCATCTTGTGACAAACACTGGACAACCACAATTAAGAATGGATTTTGACATTAATTTTAACATGTACGGAAAAAACAAAACATTTAAACAGTGGATACAAGATCAAACAACAACAAGACACAGAGAGCTTACTGAGACTGAACTTGACAAAATAGAGCATGACAGCTACGAAGCCAACACACAAAAAATACAGAATGGGCATTAAAACTTCTCAAAAACTGGCTAAAAGAGAAAAAAATGGAGACAGACAAGTATGAAGCAGAGGATCTTAATAAGGTATTACGATCATTTTATGCATCTGTGCAAAGTTTCGCAGAAGGATAAAAATGTTAATCTAAAACAAATATGCCAATAAAATGTTTCAAATTCATATTCATGTCCAGTTTTTTTTCTTATGTGGCAAGTAGCCGTGTAATAAGCGGGATAATGTAGAGGCAGCCGGTAGTTATCGGGAAATAAGCCCCTTCAGTGTGATACAAGACCCTCCGCTTCACGTCGGGTCCTGATCACACTGTTTGGGCTTATTTCCCGATAACTACCGGCTGCCTCTACATTATCCCTTACTCGTGATATTTCTGTGGTTTTGATATCTTGCAGCCCTATTGTATACACAAGATGTCAAAAATGTCTAAAACAATTAATATATAGTTCTTGAGTTAAAGGTGCACTGTGTAAGTTTTAGCAAAATCTAGTGGTGAGATTGCGAAATGCAACCAATGGTTCAGTCCACAGCTCAGCCCCTCCCTTTTGAAATGTTTAGAGAAGCAACGGTAGCCGCCACAGGACAAACATGTTGTCAGTTTGTCCGTTTAGGGCTACTGTAGTAACGCAGCAGTGCGAAATGTAAGGGGACCCGTGATGTATGGAGATGTTTGGGTATATATAGCTATGTAAAGTTTCATAATGCAACTTTAGGTAAAAAAAAAACATGTTTACTGTATTAATTGTTTTTTAGAAAATAAATTGTTGTTACATTTTATAGGTTCTTGAACTCCGTATTGATTTCTGGTTCTTTAAATCATCAGTACTTGATATTCTACACAACTAGAGCATTAAAAATCTTTGTGAAGCTTAAAGTGCACCTATTTTTATTGCCTTATTTTGTGTATTTGGTATAATACAATGTATTTCCACATACTGTAAATGTTTGTAGTTCCAGATATCCGGCCTTTCTCAAACCCACTGATTTTGTACAAAACTCATTGACCTGAAGAGCTCTGTGTCCCTGATTGGCCAGCTACCATGTTTGAAAGATTCACTCACAATGCAATGCTAATACAATCCGTGTGTTTGTTGTAGTCCAAGAAAAGAGATTTACGTTGGAGACGATAACTTGCGTCATCTTTACTTTGGGGTTTTTACCTTTTCAATATTGTTAACATGTACTAATACACACTTACACACCAAAGGAAATGTAAAATCTTGAATCGGACAATAGGTGCTCTTTAAGGTTCTCATATGGCTTCATTTCTTTTGTTCTGAATAAAAACTCAAACCTTAAAGGATTGGCGTTTCCTTCCTGCTAAACAACAGCTGGAAGATCGCAGATATACTGTATGCTTGCCAGAAACACTTAAAGTGTTTGCTATGTTGACCCATATTAAAATGGCTGACAGTGAATGTCTTTATCTTGAGATCTTCAGCATGCTTGTCCTATCATCTACATTAAAGAGGTGTTGCAGTGTTTTAGCGTGATTGAAGTCAGTCTGTTTTACCCTCTTTAAATGTCTGTTTCTAAGAAGCTCATTGTGAAAAATAAGGGTTTTCTAAATGAATAAGTGAGCTTGCTGCTGTTTTGCTGTTGTTCCCCATATGCTCAAATTGAGGACATTTGCTCTTTACAGCCCTTTTAAATATGCTGATTATCTGCCTCCCTTATTGTGGAAAATCTCTTGACAGCTTTTATTGGCAATATTCATGATGGTGGATTTTCTCAGTTACAAAATATAGCCAAATGCGTAAAAGCCACACAGGGATTTTCTACAGACGTATGCAAGACCAGAGGCAGCGTTTGGTTGTGGCTAGAAGGGATACAGCTACAGCCAAAATCTTGTAAAATCTCGCCGGATGAGCGCTGTTTTCATCTTAGTCCTACCCCCAAACCTAACCCTAAACCCAACTTTTCACGGGATTTAAGGGCTCATAATAGTTTTGCGTAGGCCCTAAGGTGTAGGGTTACGGTTTGTTTATATATATACTTCTGCGTTGTCGTTCGCATCGACATGCAATTACACATGCAGAAGATGAAGAAATGTGACACCGATTTTTTTTACCTGATGGGATGGGTTCTAGTGGACCAATCACAGCAAATGCATTCTGCATAAAACAGACACGTTGTTACATTTTTGGTGAGGTGCGCATCTCCTACGCCAGTGGTTCTCAAACTGGGGTCCGGGGCCCCCAGGGGGGCCACGAGATGGTGCCAGAGGGGACCCAGTTTTATGACATTTTATAAAATACATTCATTTATCATGAATTCTGTGTAATTAAACCTAAAAAATAAGGCTACTAACCAACAGCACTACTCTGTATAACTTAATTGTTGGTAACACTTTACAATAAGGTTCATTAGTTAACATTAGTTAGCTACATTAGTTAACATGAACTAATAATGAACTGCACTTACACAGCATTTATTCATCTTTGTTAATGTTAATTTCAACAATTACTAATACTTTATTAAAATCTTGTTAACATTAGTTAATGCACTCTGAACTAACATGAACAAACAATTAAAGCTTAAATTTGTATTAACTAACATTAACAAAGATGAATAAATAATGTAACAAATGGTTTGCTCATGGTTTGTTCAAGTTGGTTAATACATTAACTACTGTTAACTAATGAACCTTATTGTAAAGTGTTACCGTTTTGTTTAATTAAAATGTTACATTTTAGAACAGTTTTTTGTCATAAATTTTCTTTGGGGGGGCCGCGAAGGAATGCACCGTACACAAGGGGGGCCGCATGCGGAAAAAGTTTGAGAACCACTGTCCTATGCACTGCTTACGGCATAGCTACGGCATAGAACCTATGCACGACTATAAATATCACCTTAGCCTGTAGCTGTATCTAGCCAGAACCGCTGTTTTCATCCTAATCATATCTCAAAACCTAACCTAAACCCAACATTTCACTGGATTTAGGCCGTAGCTGTATCCTATCTAGCCAGAACCATGCTGGTGACATCATGCTGATGACATCAAAGTAGCGCAATCTGTATGATTTCTCGAATCACGTTACTTTGATGTCATCTGCATGTCAGTTCTTGCAGCGCCACATGAAGTCGAACACACACACAATAGCATGACCGTGATTGGATCTCTCCTCAGGATTGTGGGTAGTGTAGTTCTTTACCAGTGTTTCCAGAGTTAACGTCCTTTTTGTTTTAATCACATAACATTTTCATTCACATGCTCCATTCGTTTCTGCAGCGTTCTGCACGATTTTAATCGCAGCTGTCTCCACCAACACTTCTTTTTAAATGTTGTCATATTACTTCATCATTTTCTCAGTTTACTTGACCCATCCACATTTTCCATCTTTATTAAACCAGATATTCATCTTGGCTTAACGCAGCCACATTCTCGAAGTGATTCAGCTGTTTCTTTTGGTGTCAAACACGAATACTATTGTAGTCCTTTGTGTATTTTGGCATTGTTGGGTTTGCAAAGCCGAATAACAAGTATAATGTCAAAACTCTGGCCATGGGAAAAGTAGAATGGAGTGAAAGGCCACGAGAGTTGCGAACTGTGTCCAATTGTGAATTTTTGCCTGTTTATTTTTTCCAGTTTTATTTTACTTGAAACTTAATAGCCAGATGACATCTCAACAGGCCTCTGGAGACAATAGCACTTCTTATTGTGTCTTTGGACCCATGCTAGCGCAAAGACAAACGTTTCTTTGGCACAGCCCATGATCACTCAGCACTGTAATAACTTCAAACTATGCCTGACATGCAGCCCTTTTCCTCTAAATCCAAAACTATGCGTGAGTCAAAGTCTTTGTGGGGGAAATTTGAGATTATAAGAATCTCAAACCTTGCTTTGGATAAACTACTTTGTTGCATTGAAATCAATGTTAATAGTTGAATTGGAAAGTTGGTTTAAAGTGCTGAGATGGGATTTGGATTATTTACTGACAACATGGGATTACTTTGATAATACTTAAAGATGTAATGGTTAACTCAAGCATGTGTGTCCCTGTCTGTGAAATCTGAGATTATGAGATTATGAGTATCAAAGTTTGATTTCACATTGATTTGAATCTTCTTACTCAGTCAATAATCAATATATCATGGCTATATTTTCTTTACATTACGTTGGATGATTTAATGTAAAAAAAAAACGTTTTGTTTTTACAGACCGAGTCACATTTTTGCCATTGATTGTATGGCTATCGTAAAGCCTTCATGTGTTGATTTGCAGGTATCTAGTTATACAAATGTTGACAGTTTAACTTGCTCAGCAAGTTGCCCTTTTAATAATTCTTTTAATAGGAATTTTATTATGTAACTGACTGGCAAATCTCTTGAAGCCTTTAATGCTAAACATAACAGGAGTGAACATGTTTTATTGCTTGACATTTCTCCATGTTTTCAAAAGATAAAATTAACCAGATGTGCATTCATTGGTCAATAAACCATCATTCATTTACTGTAAATCATAACATAGGGATTATGATGCATATTTGAAGGGATGTAACGGATCACAAAACTCACGGTTTGGATCAGATAATTTTTCGGATCAAGATCAAAGGGGTGGGAAAATTTAACTCTTTCCCCACCAGTGTTTTTTTAAGTTGCCAGCCAGAACCAGCATTTTTTTTTTAATTTTCACAAAAGTTTAATGCCTTCCAGAAAATTTTCTTCTTGAAATATATAAACATACAATATATCACATGAAAGAACAGACCCTCTGCTTTCAAACTAAATGTTTCATCCTACCTTGATTAGTTCTCTTTTTATTACCTCTCAAATATGGGTAGATTTCTTCAAAAACACCAAATTGTGAGCAAAAAGCTGAGATAATTTTTTTTGTGAAGGATTTTAGATTCAGAATGATCCTCAAAACTTACACAAAGTTCTTACTCTTTCACATGAGACGTTGGTTCTGGGTTGTATAAGTTGCGGATAATAGCGGTATTGCAGATTGACGGAAATACTTGTCATTGGTATGGAAACTTTTTCTCTTAATTGACGAGTTAACTTGTTGCGTGGAAAGAGTTAATAATAACAAATAAAGAAATGACTAGCATTTATAAAAAAGAACACATTAAGTAAGGTCTAAAATTGGCATTATGTAAAGAAATCGAATCAAATGAATAATAACACTGTCTTTATTGTATAAATTAAATAGAATTATTTGTCTTGGGTTGTTTGATTAATTAATAATGACACAGACTTAAGGAAGTAAATTGAGGTTACTGTCTCTTTAAGATTAGCACGGACCTGGTTTCTGACTCTAATCTGTACATACACTTAAGACATAAACAAATGTTTTTATAAGAAAAAGAATACTGTCAAGAACAGAAAGATTTTATGTTTGATTGCTTTTTGAAATGCGTCTCTCCGTGTTTGCACTTTTTAGTGTCTGTAAAAGGACCCTTTTAAAGGGTCCATTTAGAGCTGAAAACCTAATGTCGACCACGTGTGCCTTGGACACGGGTCAGGTATAATATTAGCGGCCTTGTGTAATTTGAAATGAATGTTTTTTGCTGATTGGACCTGAGAAGACCTAAACTATCTTGTGTGTGTGTGTGTGCACATCAAGTCCTTTTCCAACCCCACCTCTGTTTGTCAAAAGCGCTTGCGACATCATGTGGCTGGCGGTAGGTTAATTTTTGTCGAGACAGACCTGTCAATCAATTTTGAATATACACTGTTAGCATTACCTTGGTGTCGTCATCAGATAAAAATGAAAATAAAGCAGCGGGCAAATTTTTTCTGTTTTTTTTTTTGGCTCAAATTTTGTTGGATTTGTGTCTGGTCCTTCTTTAAAAAAATATTTATGCACGTCGAGTTAGGGTAGAAAGTGATTTGGGTCATTTCGGGTCCGTTACATTTCTTTGGATCCGAAAAGACATTATTTGCAATAATGAATATTTCATTTATCAGTATGTGCATTCCCTGGGATCGAATCCACAGCTTTTGTGTTGTTAATGTTAATACAATTTACAATACAATTTACTACGAAAAACGTTTCATTTTACAGACAGACATGTTTATTTTGTAAACTTTTTTTGTTCCAGATTCAGAGAAGTCAGATTGTAAAGCTGACTTTACTGTAAAGTTGAGGGATAATACAGCTGATACTTCCAATCTTAAAAATACATTCTTTTATCTTTAATATGCGAACACAAATTCCGAAAAACATGACACCTTGACTTTATCTAAACGCGTTAAAGCTAAATCCGTTAAGTAAGTAAATGTGGGCTGGTGAGTCAATGTTTGACCAAAGCATGGAGTCAAACCTGAATGTTATTCAACAAAAACAAGTAGAGGAAACCCAAGAAAGAGGAAAATGTCTGGTGCATGGTCATTTCAGGTGAAAACACACAAAAAATTGAAGTGAAGCACCTGTTCACACACCCCTAAAATATCCCCATAAAAATGTTTCCCATAAGTTCTTACTGTAAGACGGCAAGACAGGACCCTCTTCTATTAAACAGACATTTCCTGATGCTACAATGATACTACTGTAACCCAGATGTCATCATGTGTTGACATTTTAAAAACCCGGGTCTTTTGCTGTTTACTATTCTGGCTTCATAGTTCTGGTATGTTTCATCAAATATTTTATAGCTTCATACTAGATGTTTAGAAATTATTGGCTTTGTAGAGCAAAGTTTGAAGAGAAACAGCCTGCGCTTACAAAATACAACGGTCGGTCGTACCATGGTACATTAGTTGTAATGTCCAAGCTGAGGCAATGTTTATTGTAGATAACAGATAGATTATATTATAAGTTTTACCCTGTGTTTAAATGTGTATATTGGTAGTTTTTATGTGAATTTTGGTTTAACTTAAGTAATTTTATTAATTTTACTAAAATGGGTAATTTTGCTATTTAAATTAGATTTGTATTTAAGTTTGTTTAGTTTTTATTTATTTCCAGTTAATAATTTTGGTGCATTATACTTATTTCAGTTTATTGTTAATGCAACATTTTCAACTAAAATGTTGGCTTGCGTTTGATCTTATTTCAATTAACAAACATGTTTTAGATAATAGCCCTGGCTGTGGTAGGAAACAACTATTTTTTTATTGGTTTAATGGGGGCAGTCATAGTCTAGTGGTTAGAGAGTTGGCTTGTAACATGGGTGTAAATCAATTCCGATACGATACAGTATTAATTATCTATGCCAGCGATGCAGTATTTCCCTAGCCTGGGTGCCAGCCGATCTTAGCCCCGCCCACCACATTTTGAAAAACGGGAAGATCGGTCTGGCGTTTTTCCGTTGAGGAGCTACTATGCGAGTCCCAAAACTGGCCAACGAATCAAATTGTGAGGGCGGGCTTTATACGATGATGGACAGATGATCAACAGTAACGTATCAACCACGTCACCAAAGAGCGCGTGTGTTCAATCTGTTTACAATGAAATGGCTGCCGCTGGAGAATTCATATGTGTGGAATCTGACATTAAGTCTGTTCTAAAAGATATCGACAGAGCATTGATTTAAAAAGAGGAACAGAGAAACGCGATCAAGGCATTTGTTTATGTTTTCGCCGTTCTTTCTACGGGAATCGGCAAAAGTTGGTCGCACTTATGGAGGACAAAGTTAAAGAAGCAACTGAAATGGGTATCACGGCGATGCAACTCGGCGTGCACGACGAGATGGATATAATTAGCGGTCGTTGCCAGCTTCTTTTCGGAAGCCCGGAATCGTGACTGCTGAATAAGTGGAGGGACATGCTAGGCTCCGATATTTTTCAAGCCAACGTAATGGGTAGCTATCGTCGTGGATGAAGTTCACCTTACGTACAAATGGTAAGAGATAGTCTTACTGTATGACTTAGTAAATACTTAGTGTTGTGATATAAATTAAATGTTGTAAACATAGTAGGTGTTGATGTACGTTCGCTAACTCAGACTTAGTATAATCAGAATGATGTTAGTATCATTGTAGCGAAATTACTAGCAGTTCGGTCAGGCTGCAAAAGATGACATTTCAACATACGTCATTCACTCCGTTGCTCTGATTGGTCATAGGTCTATCCAATTGAGTGGAGAGGTATTTTTCGGTTGAGACACGCCTCATAATTTTAGCTCAATGGAGCGGTATCAGACTCAAATTCTGACTAGAATTGAGTATGACAACGTCAGGCTAGTATTTCCTGATACATCAATCATTTCTTTAATGCAATTACGATCTGATTAAATTATGGATATTTTTAACATTACGTGACTAGTTAATCAGTTAAATTTTTAATAACTCATGAATGCAACCAAAAAATATAACAAACTATAGGGTTGAGAGACACCATCGCTCTGGTGGAGTACGGCTGCTGCTCGGATAACATACGAGCAGATCTACCTACACAACTTCAGTCGGGACCCTTGGCTGCCCACTGTTATCATGTCTAAATCCCAAAAATTGCCATACAGGCGAAGTAGTACCCTTTTAAACAACCAATATCAATTCCATTGTATCAACTCTTTGAGTGGAAGGATGTGGAAGGACGTTACTTTTTCCCTTACGAAAACTTATTGGAAAGCCAAGATTACAAAATTATAGTTTTTAAGAAAAAAAAAAATATTTATGTATAGAGAAATAAAAAAAAAACTTAAGTGGAAGAAGACTTCATTCGTTAGTTGGGAAATAAAATAAATAAAGTAATAAAATAAGGAATAATAATTATATAATAACGAATAATAATGAAAAGAAAATAATCCGCCCACAGATATCATTTTTTTAACGTAAAAATTGTCAACTGCAAATTTAGGGGACATTGCCCAACCCTAACATGAAACGTCTTTAAAAAGGCACATCTCATTTACAACAACAAACTAAGAAACATTTTTAACACTTTTTTAAATAAAAAAAATTAATGAGGGGAAAATTGTCACATAAAATCAAGCTTATGATGGCAACAGTCGAAGTCTTTAGGTTTTCTACAAAATATTTCCAAACCCACGAGTTGCGTCTGATAGCTGTCACAACCCCCCCCCCCCCAAAGAAAATTCAAGACACAAAACAATCTAAATGAATGTATTTTATAAAATGTCATTAAACTGGGGCCTCTCTGGCACCATCCCCAGCCCTCAGTTGCTGCAAAAGCTTGTTGTGAATGTTTCACTTCTTTAACTTGCATTTATAATCAGTATCTACTTGGATGTTTCACATCCTTCAAGTTAAACCAATATTTGTTTTAACCTGATATACCTACACTTTCACACAAACTAAGGGAGTGAAAGTGCTGATCTAAGATCAGCTGCACCCCATTCATGTGATATTAAAAACAAGTGGAAGAGCTGATCCTGGATTCACACTCTCACTTGACATTTTTTCCCTTGTTAACATTTAGATGTGTTGTGTTAAATTTCAGAACTGGTCTAGAATGGCTTGGAATACTGAGAGCAAGAATTAAGCCCTTTTCACACACAGATTTTGGAAAATATACGGAAAATACATCCCTGGATTTGATTGTTTGATTTGTGGTTCATTCACACTAACAATGATTTTTTGGAATCTAGACATGCATTCACACAAATGCGGTTAAGATCCTGTAAAGAAATGTAAAGACTTATTTAAGGCCCTGTTTACACGAGAACGCTTGAGTGTGAAAACATAAAAATATTTTATCGGATGTGCCTTCCGTTTACAAAAAAGTGAAACCACCCTCCAGAGTGGAAATCTTAACTCTTTTGCTGCAAGAGAAAAGAGAAAACGCTTCACTGCCAATGAGGAGGATTTTCGGCTTTCTGCATTACCGCTATTATCCACAAGGTATCCTTCCGCAACTTTTTAAAACCGGAAGTATTGCCCTATGGCAAGCGGCTGCATGTCCGTGTCTGTTTTAAAGATCGCTCTGAATGGGATCTCTATGAAAAGTCCGTTACCAAAATGGAATTTTCTCAGATTTTTGCTCAAAATGTGGTGTTTTTGCAGAAACCTACCCATATTCAAAAGCTGATTACAAAAGAACTACTGAAGGTAGGATGAAAGTTTTTTTTTTTTTTTTTTGAAAGCAGATGGTCTGTTCTTTCATTTGGTATATTGTATGTTTATATATTTAAAGAAGAACATTTTCTGGAAGGCATTCAACTTTTGTGAATATCATGAAAAACGCTGGTGCTGGCTGGCAACTTTTTTTAAAAACACTGGCGGCGAAAGAGTTAAAAATGTTCTACCGTGGCGTTCCCGTCTAAAGGGTAAAAACGCAAAAGTATGCTCACGGTGGCTCTTGTCGCACACGCGTCTTAAAAACATTCTACCGTGACGTTCCCTTCTAAAGGGTAAAAATTCATGGAATTCAACAACAAACATGTCGGATTTTTCTAGGGATGCACGATCTTGATTTTTTTATGGCCGATTTTTATACCGATTTTCTTAACAAGCAAATTTGCAGATTCCGATCAGATTTCCATTTTTTTTTATTATTAAGCAACAAACAAGAAAGAATGAAAGTAAATGTAGTGATGTTACACACTGCCCGAAAATAGTCCCCTTGGTTACTTTCAATGGCAGGGGACTATTTTCGGGCAGTGTGTAATATCACTATGCCTGCTGCAGCCATGTTACGACAGCAAAGTCCTTGATTATTACGCCAGAATGAGAATATAGTTCCCAGCCATAACTGCCTAAAAAATTGCAACTTTTAATTTTCTGTCGGTCTTACACGATGTAACTACAGAAGAGTCAAGTTTTAAATAGGAAAAATATCAAAACTCTGTTTTTTTAGTGCGATGCTAATGGTCTAATCAGATTCAATGGATTGTGCGAAGCTATGCTAAAAGTGGTAGCGCCAGACCCGGAGATCAGCTGAATGAATTCCAAAACTGTAAAAATCAAATCTTTAACTCTAGGGGAGCTGGAAAATGAGCTTATTTTCAAAAAAGTGGAGTGTCCCTTTAAACACTGGTGGCGATAGAGAGGCAAAAGTTACGGATAGCAGCTTTGGCACCCTTGGTTATAATGATTCATTAAACGATTTCTTAAGCTTCGTTTAGGCATATGTGAACACGGCAATCGCACTTGGATCACACCAAAACAATTGATCCGTCTACAATGAGTGGTTCACTTGCGGTTAGACCCACCGACCAGGCATAACTTTGCCACATGAGAGCAAACTTAACCAACAATTGTGCAACATTGTAACAATTTAAATTCCTGTTTTTCAAAATAAAGCACATGCTTTACAGTTCAGGTCACAGGCCAGGTTTCATTACAGTTCAAATGTCCTATAGGAAGGAAGGCAGTATGCTAGGTTTTGGAACAGAACCGATGACTCCGCTATCTTAAGGTTCCAGTTCCAGTTTTATGAACTCCCAATGGTCAGATCCAACAAATATGATTGTCATCTCACATCCTTTTAAGACATATTTTACAAAGTTATTGGCACAAACAACCTCATACGTTTGGACATTGTGTAAATGTTATGGACAAAAGCCAGTTTATTTTCTTTTTACAGCCCTGTCCAATTTCCTTGTGCAAGCAAAGGCTTGTTTTCTTTCTGCCCAAAAAACAATGCATGCTTAGTCAACACACATAAAATCTTTTCTACTCTGATCGTCCCTTCATTTCTTGTTTCTTTGTTCCTCTATATAAAATCTGTGTGCCCTCAGAAGTATGGATGATTCACCCACAGTATAGGAGAAGTACACTTAAATGCTTTAGTCATTTGATTGCATCTTTAAACTTGCTATTACTAAGACTGTTTTATATGTCTTATATGATATACATACGGTTCAGTGCTTTGACGTTTTTGTTTGTGGATCCAAGTAATCATTAATGAACTTCAAGGTTCTGATCCTGTGAAAGTAACCATTGCATTTGGTATTTCACCATACCCTAATATCCAGTTTATTTTCCCTCAGCAGCCCGCAGGGAATTTGATCGGCATTTTTTTGCTGTCAGATAGGAAGAGAGCAGCATGGAAAATTGAAGCTTTGAGAAACCATTTCTCTCACACTAAAGTGTATAAATACTTTTTCCTCTCTTGGTTCCCATGATTTTTGGTGAACAATGCAGTGGTCTCATAAAGTTCATGTTGGAGATTTGAATCAGTGTCTTTCCTGGTTACGAGATACTCACTGCTGCGGTCATCTGTTTAAATGACATCTGGTGCCGTGACCCTGACTATAATTCTCTCTGACTTCCCGTATGCGGATGGCAAGAAGAAAACCTATCTGTGTGAAATCGTGTGTATAATGTGTTTTAATTCAATTTAGACAATGGCACTTAATGTTTCTGTCAGCATTTCAAAGCAAATAATCACACTGTTGGTTTGTTTTTCAGTGGCGATGCCGTTCATCATAATGACCATCATGTACAGCCCATACCAGCGTGGAGTTTACTGCGATGATGAGACCATCCGCTACCCCTACAGAAAAGACACAATTTCTCACAAACTGATGGCTGCCATAACCATTCCCTGCTCCATTATTATTGTGAGTCAAGTTTAAATCTGTTTATGATATGAATGTGTGACTCAGTCTGTTAAAAAAACCCAGCTAAAGTCATTGTTAGTGATTTTATTGACTCAAGATCATGTCAAAAGTTGAAATTAATGAGTGAATTCAAACTTTGATGCTCCTAATGAGACTTAATGGGTCTCATATGACATTAGATAAGATTATGAAACTAATATAACCCAAGATGGCTCTCTGGTTTAAATTGATCTCCCAGCCTGGTCATAGCTGGTTAGCCAACGTGATCTCATGAGAATACGTGTGCATTTTTACGTTTCAGCTTTGTTGTACAATACGTACATTTACTTACGTTTAAAACACACTAAAATGTACAATATCGACGATTTGACAGGACTAATATGTAAATTATTTACGTATTTACAGCTTTACAAACGTACAAATTTGTACGTAAGTTATTCTTATTCATAAATATAAATTGCGGGCATTGGCGTTTCTTACTCATATTAATGCCATGTTTTCAGTCATATTTTCTGACTTATTTTTTTAAGACAGTTTAACCATTTACCTAATGAAATGATTATGATATTCAGAGAATTTCAGAATATTTACCATTTTAAAACTTTAAAATGAATAGCATTTCTGTATTTATATTTCCGTTGGTGTACGTTTGAAATGAAAAAGCATATTAATATATGAACTAATGTTAACTAATGAACCTTATTGTAAAGTGTTACCAAAAAAACTTAAAAAATTGATGCAATGCATATTTTTGAGTCAGGAACAATGTGTTTAAAAAGTTTTGTTTATTGAACAACATTTCAGTACAATTAATGGGTCTAATTCACTAAGCATGCCATTGCGTACGCACAAATGTGTTTGTGAAATGTGTATTTCACGGACGTTTTAACTAACAAATCATGAATCAACAAAAACTTTCATACTAAAATTTCTTCTAAATGTTTGCAAAAGCGTAAGAAAATTTTGACCACGAGTACGCAATAATCATGAACAAGGGAAACGAACCCTATAATATATATTGTCATGATTATTACGTACATGAATTTAGTATGAACGTTTTTGTTGAATTACGTATGACATTTCACAAACAAGTATGTGCGTAAGCATGTTTAGTGAATGAGACCTATTGTCCATTTGCCAGATAAGGTTCAATGTTTGTTTATTTGATGGTGTCATTTAAAATTATAATCCTGAAAATAGGTGTAAAACAAAACTAACAATTGTAAAACAATATTAAAAAAGCCTTGGCTTGCATTTATTTGTACCAGCCTACCCATTACATTAAAGTAGCTATCAGTATTTGAGAGCAATCTATAAGCTTTTCATTCAGCCATAATGACCACCTGGGGTTCAATGGATGATGTGATATTATGGTTACTGTTTATACTTGTTCACTTCTTATGAAAGACCACGGGTTGGAATTGTACCACCCTGTCATTTGAAATCATCCAAAGTAAGGGACAAAGGTTTTTCAATTATCCTAACATCCCAACAACTAATGATATTTGTGAAATTTGTTTATAGGAATAGTTTTGAAAATAATGCAAACATATTTTATTACTTTATATATATGAGGTGCAGTTGTAGCCTTGTGGTTAGAGAGTCGGCCTTGTAACTCGAGAGTTGCTGGTTTGATTGCAGCTGTGTTGCCCTTGAACAAGACACCTTACCCTAATTGCTCTCCGGGCGCTGGGATAGCTGCCCACTGCTCCGTGTGTGTGTGTGTGTGTGTGTGTGTGTGTGTGTGTGTGTGTGTGCTCAGTGGGATGGGTTAAATGCAGAAGTCACATTTCAAGTAGAGATGCTCCGATCAGCATTTTTGGGGCCGATCACCGATTACCGATCACCAAGTTCATGATCTGCCGATCGCCGATCAGTGCCGATCACAGAATAGCAGTGGAATGGGAATCTTTTATCTATAATCTAGCAGAGTTTACACCATTTGTAGAAATGAAAGGTATAGTATTGTTTTAATAGAGAATCAAATAAATAAGCACAACAAATATTTCTTCTTGCAAAGAGAAATGTAATATGCCTTTAAAAAGGTTTATGTCTGTTAAAAGTAATTAAAATAAAACACTTCACAGTCTTTACTGTATGAATTAAATAACCACGCATTTGTATGAGGTACAACAGTTTTTCACTGATGAGCAGAGAGTAATTTTATTGAGAGATGAATTAGGATACTGTAGCTATAAGACATGGGAGAGAGATCGTTCTCTTCACGTGCACTGACGACCCGCTGCTGTGTATGCGTGCGGCGGGTGTCCGCAAACAAGAGCAGCTGTGAGGAAAATGGAAGTTTAAACCTTCAAAACTTTAAAACGAATGCAAGTAATAAACTTTCGGCATGAGGATGCGATTGTCCGCGACAGATATGTGTTGTATACGCTGTTTGATAGGGATGTGAAGACACATCGCTCTGAGGACCGGAGCGCGTCCTCATAGAAAATACGCATATCTCTGTAAAGGCAGAGAGAGAAATCCAAATCTGCATGTCAAACATGAGCAACGGGTTACAAAATGCTCGCACTGTCTAAAATGGTCTCTAATTGCAGCCGCATCAGGAACGCTACGATGAGAAAAGTAACCGGAAAGATCGGCTCATGAGATCGGCAAATTTAGCGAGTGCCGATTGCGTCATTTAATGCCGTTATCGGCTGATTACGATCGGCGGCCGATCGATCAGAGCATCCCTAATTTCAAGTATCGGTTGCTTACTTGGCAAGCATGTCACTTTCACTTTATTTTTTAATAATTTAAACACCATTTTTTTCGGATTAGTCAATAAAAAAAATCCAGATAATTTACTCACCACCATGTCTTCCAGGATTTTTCTCATTTTAATGGACTTTAGTTTTAATGTTGTTTAAAATTGCCGTTTCAAAGGACTATAAACGATCTCAAACGAGGCATGAGGGTCTTATCTAGCGAAACGATCGTTTTTGGAAAGAAAAAGAAAAAATAGGCACTTTTTATTCACAACTTCTTATCTTCCTCTGGCTGTGTGACAAGCCAGCGCGACCTCACGTAATTGCGTAATGCGGTGGAAAGGTCACGTGTTACATATATGAAACGCACATTTGTGGACCATTTTAAACAATAAACTGACACAAAGACATTAATTAGTATCATTCGACATCTGAACGGTCCTCTTTCTCCACACTTGTAAACATTGGGGTGTAGTTTCGATAAGTCATCCGTGACCTCTTGACATGATGACATATTACATGAGGTCGCGCTGGGGGGGTCACACGACCAGGTTGTGGTTTAAAAATGATGATTTTTTATTTGTCTTCCAAAAATGACAATTGTTTCACTAGATAAGACCCTCATGCCTCGTTTGAGATCGTTTAGAGTCCTTTGAAACTACAATTTTAAACTGCATTAAAACTGTTAAGTATTGGGGTCCATTAAAGTCCATTAAAATGAAAAAAAATCCTGGAATGTTTTTCTCAAAAAAAAAAAAATTCTTCTCAACTAAGCAAAAAAAAGACATCAACATTTTAAATGGCATAATGGTGAGTAAATTATCTGGATATTTTTTTTTAAAAATGGACTAATCCTTTAACAGGTGTCTTAAACTGCAAATATTTTATGGACAGTTCCCCCACCTGCCATGTTTAGATACGAAAACAAAAATTAATGTTTATTATTAAAAATACTGAAAATGTATTTAAATTAAATAGAATATATTTCATAGAATAAAGTGACATGTTATAAAGTATCAAATTTTATATTACATAATGCCCCCTGACAAAACATAATGCATTTAATGTTATTGACCCGTGTGACATCATAATATCACGAAAGCAACGTAACAGCACTGCTTTTGAATCACTCTTGGGATACTTTAATGTTTCATGCTGATCAGACTTGCAGTGCCAACTGAAGTCAAACATATGGTTTCTATCACAGCTAAAGTGGAAACCGAGCATAACCCGGACATAACATCATTGACAAGCGACCCTATGAACAGGGCGCTCTCAAAAGTTGAGTTGTGAACAAGGCACGTAACACGTTGCGAGTGATTTTTACCTGTAAAACTGTTGCAGTGGTTATGAAATAAATTTAGCGTCCTGTAATTGCCAGAGGATGTATGTAGCTTGGCTTTTGCCCTGAGGTCTGATGTTCTGAGAGAAGATTGTGATTCGTCATGAGTGAGAGTTTAAATCTCTCAGCATGAGTCATTTACGATAGACTGACTCATACATTCACTGACTTTTGATTTACTTGGGTTTCCAAGAACACTTCTTAAGCAAAGCAACATGGTGAAATATTGGAACATAGCATAAACAGAGATTTTACGGTGGTGTTTGCTAAGACGAACGTTACTAATGCTATTGCTCATCGTTCGTGCTCGAATGTTGCAATTTGTTAAGGAGAGGTGTGCCAAGACTATTATAAACAATGTGATTAATGATTTTCATCTGGTAAACAAAAATGCAAAACATTTCCCATGCAGCTGTGTACCTGTGACCTTAGTTAAATATCAGTTAATCTAAAATGGCATTTTGGTGATCTTTGGTGACCTTTCCCAAGATCCATGACCAAAACGTTCGTCTTTTTCCAGTAAAGCACTGGATTATATATTACATTTGCATTTTACATATAAATTACATTAATTTACATAAGAGGGCATTTTTGTGGCTATAAGGTCCCTGAGGTCTGGTTCTGTAAATGATTAATTAGTCATTTAAAACGACTCACATTGGCATCTTTTTTTTTAGATAAGTTTGGACAGTTTAACTGAACTGAATTGTGTATCGGTCTATGTCATGTCACTGGCGTTGCTCACGGCAGAAGTTAAACATTTCTCAACTTTTCAAGCGCCAACGCTGGCATAAGCCAATCAAATCGCCTTATGCAAATAACCTAGTGCAAAGCCAGGCATTTACATTCATGCAAGACCGGAGAACAAAGCAGCATGTGTTGCATGCACTGTGATTGGCTGTTGTCACTATGACGATTGCGTCTGGGCCACGCTTCAAACACGCCCTCAGTCAAACTTAATTCAAAATAGCACAGTTGAGTGAACTTAGATGTTCTTCGGTTGGTTCTTACTTTTTATGTATATTAACTCTTTCCCCGCCTTTGAGAAGTTATCTTGTAAATAAAGAGAAAACGCTTCCCTGCCAATGACAAGTTTTACGGCAATCCACATTTCTTCTCTCATCCGCTAGATGGCGCTCTTACCCAACTTGTAAAACACTGAAGCATTCACTGATCCAAAAACAGTAAAAATTCTGTATATGTTTTGATCTTTTTTGTGAATCTGATCTCTAACAAAAGTCCTTTACAAAAATGCAATTATCTCAACTTTTTGCTCAAAAGTAGGCATTTTTGAAGAAACCTACCCATATTTCACAAGACTTTTTTGTATGAAAGCAGAGGGTTTGTTTTTTCATTTCATGTATTGTAGGGGTGCACGATTCAGAAAATGTTACGATTCGATTCCGATTTTTAGGCTCAAGATTCGATCCAAAAACTATTTTCGATTTTAAAAAACGATTCACAGTATGTGAATGTAGTTTACTTTTTCCTATGTGAGTGATTGTAATAGATATACAATTTTAAAGAAAAGAAACACAACAAATAAAATGTAATTTGATATTGCTTTGTCTTTATGCAAAAATAAAAAACGGTTATGAAGCAATTAGATGACCCCTTTTATCAAACTCTATTAAATACAATAATATAGTATATAAATGATAGACAGTGCAGGTCTATAGATTATAAATGTGACTTATAATGGTTATTTTTTCTATTAGATAGAGCAGAAGCAGGAAAAGTGTCTCTCTTTCTATTTCTCTCTTGCCAATTAAAAAAAAGCTAAATCCACTCATTATTTCAGATTCAAAATTCTACTTGCTGTCCCAGTGACAGGGGACTTTACATTACAGCTTTGTGTTTTGTAAATCTTGAGTCAGCTTGAGCTTTGCTCGTTCAGTGCAATAGATTTTAGAAAAGATATGGTTTATTCGTAATAATAGAAAAGTTGTTATCGCCATAGAAACCGTCGGCACGCTGAAACTGCACGCGAGCTTTAACGCGGTAGCGCTCACGACCATTCTCCGTTCGACTCGGGTTTCACACATATTAATCAGACTTGGAACCCGAAGTAATTTAACTATGACTGACCCGGACCCGACTGACCATTTCAAATACAAACCACCTAACCCTAACCTAACCACAAGGGGGAGCTGCAGCACCTGTATAAACGAGACAGTATCAGATGGCGCTCCTTATCTGACAGTGCAGCGGAATATATTGCAAAGCCATTCAATACAGTGGAAAAAACTGCATTTAAAGAAATCTTCATAAGTAGTATGAACTGCCAGGTAAAACATACATTTACAAAACAGCAATTCCAAATTTGAGGAAGTGAAGGATGCTATTCTTAAGGATCTGGAAGGATTTTTTTCAGCAAAGATATATGCATTAAATAAATACTTTTAAATATGTGTTATGTGTATTAATATTTACTGCCAGGTAAACCATGCAAAAGTAATTTAAATAATCACAACAATGTGTGAAAATTATTTCATGAACAAACAAAAAATGTATGAGAATTAAATGTTAAAGCAATAAAAAGACAATTAATCGTCATAACCGCCACAATTTATTAGTCAATTAACCGTGAGACGAATTTCATAATCGTGACAGCCCTATTCAGTACAAAATTAGTCTGCAAAAGTAGTACAGTTACTTAAATAAAATGCACTTTTTACCTGGTATAGCATTTGATATCTCTTAACCCGCCACCATGGACCTCACTAATTTCAAACCCTGGCGACAGTAATGTGTTTCCTTCTCATTTTGAAGTTTTCTGAAGGGGTGTTTGGCTACTTTCATCTTCTAGATGAAGAAATAGGCCAATGAAAGTTTAATCTAAACCATGTCTAGAGACCAGAATATAATAGATCTTTGGGACTTACTGGGACATGGACCAGAAAGCAGACACATAGGACACCCCAATAACCACATAATACCAATACTGTGAAAACCCCCAAACCCTCTTTGCATTAAGGAAGTGACTTTTTGTTTGGAAGTGAAAATGTTGTTTAGTAACGTCGTTTCTTTTTCCTGTTATTGCTGTTTTTGTAGATCGCTTCAGGAGAGGCATACCTGGTCTACACCAAACGTTTATACTCCAATTCAGGCTTTAACCAGTACGCTGCAGCGCTCTACAAAGTCGTGGGGACATTTCTGTTCGGCGCCTGTGTGAGTCAGTCTCTCACCGACATGGCCAAATATACCATCGGTCGCCTGCGGCCCAACTTTATAGCCGTGTGCGCTCCAGAGGTCTGCAATGGCTACATGTTGGAGTTAAACTGCACGGGAAACCCGAGGAACGTGACAGAATCCAGGTACGAAAGCAGGGTACAGGAAAAGTTAAAGGTCATAAACCGCTAACCTCCCATCCTGTATTTGTTGATGTTGGTAACCTGTTGTTTTCACTTCTTGTTTCACGAGTGTTTTTGTGCTGCATTAGGGTTTGACCTTTTATTCTAAATGTCTTTTAAATGTATATGACCTCAAACACCAAACATTTTTTTAAATGATCTGCAGGAAATTGTTAAAAATGCTCTCATTATTTTCTTGCCCTTACTTTGTCTCAAATCTTTTTTCTGTGGGACACAAAAGGAGAAATTTAACGCAGCTTTTTTCCATTTACATTTGTGCATTTTGCAGATGCTTCTATTCAAAGCGACTTGCCGTGCATTCAAGCTATACATTTTAGCAGTTTGTGTGCTCCCTGGGGATCGAACCCATGGCTTTTAATACTTCATGCTATCATTAATGCCCTACAGAAACATACAGCCATAAACACCGATTTCTTTTTCTGCCAGTGGGTGCTCGGCACAACATCACGCAATGTTTAGGTTGCTTAGCAACGGCAGACGCTATGGGAGCGCCCATGTGCTTTATAAAGGAGGAATGTGGCATTTGTGGTCAGCTTATTCATCAGAGCTTCAAAAGTGTTTCTGATTAAATTAATTGAGCATAGCTGGCATTGGGATCGGCGCCTATGCCTGGAGACACAATTGTGGTTTATATTAAAGAGTAACTAAACCCTAAATCAACTTTTTTTAGTTAATGATCTGTAAGAATGATGCTTTATTAGTGCTGTTCATTGATTTTAGTAAGTTTTTTGACATTTAGATATAAAGTGTTTCAATACTGCAATATATGGTGTAAAAACGTCTGAGTGCTGCCCACTTCAGGTTGAACGGTGGCTATTGCAGTTGAATTTTCCTATTGGATGTTGGGTCCAAAAAATGACTCGTGACGTAAGCAGTTTCAAGCTCACCACGCCCTTGTTACGATCTCACCACACACTTGGTATGAGCTTAGTTCGTCCCCTCTATCTCTGTTGGGATCTGCCCACTTTTCTTGCATTTTTCAAATATTGCCAGTGGGTGGAGTCAGGCTCTGACCAGGGGTTTAGTTACTCTTTAAGCATGTCAATCTCCAAAAAGGTCAAGAGTACAACATAAAAGCAGAACATATGACTTGCTATCTGTAATATTATTCCAAGATATCTGTAATAGACTTCTATTTTGCACATTGAAATTAGTAAATCCATGTTGTTTTTAATGGCTTCACAACATTTAAAGGTGCAGTGTGTAACTTTTAAAAGGATCCCTTGACAGAAATGCAATGTAATATAGTTATATAAATATATTATCTGCGGTGTATAAAGACCTTACATAATGTACTGTATTGTTTTTATTACCTTACAATGAGACGTTTATCTATATACACCGAGGGTCCCCTTACATGCAAGTCGCCATTTTGTGCCACCATGTTTCTACAGAAGCCCTTAACAGACAAACTTTGTTAACCATGTGCCTCCGATGACGACATGTTTGTCCTGTGGCGGCTACAGTTGCGTCTCTATTCGTGGTGAGCAGTGGACTTAGCCGTTGGTTGCAATTCGCAACCTCACCACTAGATGCTGCTAAAATTTACACAGTGCACCTTTAATGGCTTTACAACATTGAACGGATGATTCACAAATTTCTGCATTGTTTCTATTTTTTTTTTTTTTTTATGAAAGATATATTCTCCTTTTGTGTTTTACATAGAAACTAACTCAAGGGTGAGTACACTCCTAAAAATAAATGATTTAAGGGTTTTTTTGGAAAGAAGAACCATTTTTGATTCCTTAAAGAACCTTTCAGTTTGGGAGGGTAACCTTAATTTAAAAGAGTGTAAATAATGAAACTACTGTCACTTTTCTTTCAAGTGTGCCTGAATCAATTGAACATAAATGTGTCTTTCTAGATGATGCTGTGAAAGTGATTTACTGTTTCCTCTCGCCCTATTTTTTTGTTGTCTCTGTTCGTATCTCCATCCCTCCCACGGCTCTTCTGCACCAGGCTGTCGTTCTACTCGGGTCACTCCTCTTTCGGGATGTACTGCATGTTGTTTCTGGCGGTGAGTATTCACTTTATCTTTGTTTTGCGTCTGTGTGATTGTAGAAGAGGAAGAAGCGATGCAGAGCAGCAGGAAACACGACTGAGACAATCCAACATCAAATCCCATGTTCATTTAAGTTCATTTCCCCCACTGACAACTGCAGCTTGTTAACCAAACATTATCCATTTACTGATGAGATTTTAATATTTACTTGTCATTGAGTAAAAACAGTTGATGGTTGTCTATGACTCAGTAGAAACAATACAAACATATTTAAAGGGACACTTCACTTTTTTTGAAAATATGCTCATATTCCAGCTCCCCTAGAGATAAACATTTGATTTTGACCGTTTTGGAATCCATTCAGCGGATCTCCGGGTCTGGTGGTACCGCTTTTAGCATAGCTTAGCATAATCCATTGAATCTGATTAGACCATTAGCATTGCGCCTAAAACATATCCAACGTGTTTCAATATTTTTTCCTATTTTATTTAAAACTTGACTGTTCTGTAGTTACTGCTATTGAAAGTAACCAAGGGGACTATTTTCGGGCAGTGCGTAATATCATTGCCATGTTACATCAGCAAAGTCCTTGATTATTACGCCAGAATGAGAGTATGGTTCCTAGCCATATCTGCCTAGAAAATCACAACTTTTAATTTTCTGTTGGTCTTAGTACACGATGTAACTACAGAAGAGTCAAGTTTTTAATTGGAAAAATATCAAAACTCTTTGGGTATTTTTTAGGCGCAATGCTAATGGTCTAATCAGATTCAATGGATTGTGCTAAGCTATGCTAAAAGTGGTACCATCAGACCCGGAGATCAGCTGAATGGATACCAAAACGTTAAAAATCAATGTTTAACTCTAGGGGGAGCTTTTTTATGTTTTCAAAAAAAAAGTGGAGTGTCCCTTTAAACATGGAAAAAATTTGTGAAATTCCATGTGTGATTGCTAGCTGTCAGGTCTCAGAAAGGACATAAATGCTCAATGAAAGTAGTTTTTATGACTTGTTTGCTTTCCAGATCTTCTGGAGCTTTTGAGAGTAATGCTTAATAAATAAGAGTAATATTTATGATATCAAAATGATGTTTTTGGAGCTACAGTATACAACCAAATGCTTTCATTGTCAAGATATCATTTTAATCTTTACATGTCTTTCTTGTGTTTAAGTCGCTTGTAAATAGTGTGCTGTCATGTTCAGACAAGTCAGTGATTTTGTCGTTGTGTCATATTCACACTAGCCAGGACTCTAGTCAGGTGGTTTCCCATAGCTTATGTTTTTCTGTATACACAGGGTGGATTTTCCACTTAACATTTTCCTGTTCGTTCAGACTTTGATAGTGTTGTTTACAATTAGTTGTTTGTTTTTCCTTGTGCAGCTTTACGTCCATGCACGTATGGCATCCAAATGGGCTCGCCTGGTGCGACCCACAATTCAGTTCTTCCTGGTGGCCTTCGCTATTTATGTGGGCTACACGCGTGTGTCTGACTACAAACACCACTGGAGTGACGTGGTCGTGGGTCTTCTGCAGGGGGCTCTGGTGGCTGTCCTTACGGTGAGTGTTAAGTCACCTACTTATACTATGCATACTATGTACTGTTTTTTTGTTGGAAAGTAGCTGTTCAGTGCAAAGCACACACTGAGACATACTAACGCGAAACAGAAGTGACGACTGTTGCATGGATGACGCTTTTTATTTTTTCAGAAACACAAATATCAGAATACAAATTTTATTTGCATTTAAGCATATCTTCATTCATTATTTGTCATGTAATGTTAACAGTATAGTTTAAGTTGATTGATTCAGTGCCGCTTAACTTATTTAATTTGTTAATTCTGTTTAGCGCAACTAAACTCCACCATTTTGCAGTGAGATGTGGATAATATCCACTGTTTAAATGTGCATGGATCTACACTTTAATTAGACCATCTGGGAACTTTATGGATACTAATTTCAACATACTACAATCTGTGACACATGTCACTTATGATGTATAATATGCAAATTGGGTCGCAGTAAAATTTTTCAAAAAATTCAAGAAGTACCATGTGCATGTAAACTATTACAAATGAATGTGCTACATAGTGGTGCCATAAAAGAACCATTTTTGGTTCCCTGGAGAACCTTTCAGTCAAAGGTTCTTAAAAGAACCATTTCTTTTATACCTTTGTATAGTCCAAAGAACCTTTTCTCACTAAAAAGAAGCTTATGTGAAACAGAATTTTTTTTCGGATATTAAAGGGGTCATATGACGTTGCTTAAAAGAACATTATTTTATGTATTTAGTGTAATGCAATTTAAAAACACATTATTTACTACATACCATACATCATTGTAGCTCCCCTATGACCCGCCTTTCTGTAACGCATCAATGTTTACAAAGCTCATCATTTTGAAAAGCGCGGTATGCTTTGATTTGGTCAGCTATCCAGTGTGTTGTGATTGGCCGAATACCTCAAGCGTGTGACGGAAATGATACGCCCCTTACCATATTTGGAATATCAGCGCGCAAAACAAAGTCTCCACAACATGGTGGGGGCAACAATATTACAACAAAAATAAAAGTTATGTCGTCTTTCTTTGCATATACATTTGTGCAAATCTTTCGACACAGTGATATAGATATGTGGAGGTGTGTCTAAATGAGAATTTATGTATATTTTCTATATGGGAAACATGACATTGCATCATATGACCCCTTTGAAGGTTCTTTATAGATTCATAGAGCTAAAAAACGCTTTTCGTGTACCATCATGTAGCATCTTTATTTATTTATTTTTTATGTCATGCCAGCTTCTATGACTATGTTAATGGCGAGAGTAGGGTTAAATTATAAAGAATGAAAAAGTTTATTTTTAACAGTTTATGCCGATGCTTTAATGCCAAGTAACTTAAGTTACAATCCAACTCACAGTCTATGTTGTATGCTCAAAACATTGTTACCAACACTTTTTGCATGATTTCTTATTACTACTTACTATTTGTAACCTCGGACCACAAAACCAGTTGTAAGGTATATTTGACGTAATAACCAACAAAACATTGTATGCGTCAAAATTATCAATTTTTTTTCTTTCATGCCAAAAATCATTAGGTTATTATGTAAAGTTCAAATTCAAAGAATATATTTTGTAAATTTTTGTAAATATATAAAAACTTTATTACTGTGAGTGGATGCAGCAAAATCTGAAAGGGGTGATTTTCACAAGACTTTTTTTAGGTGTAAAATAAATCTTTGGTGTCCCCAGAGTATGTATGTTAAGTTTTAGCTCAAAATAACATGTAGCATATTAAAATTGCCACTTTGTAGGTGTGAGCAAAACTGTGCAGTTTTTGGATGTTTACTTTAAAATGTGAATGAGCTGATGCAAGCACTGATCACCATAATGGTTGTTTGTTGAAATTGAAACTCAATTGTGCTGTCAATTATCTTTTTTCTTCTTTCTCTTTCCCTGCACTAAGTGGCAGTGCCGTGGTTGGATAGTGCAGATTAACTCTTTCCCCGCCATTGACGAGATAACTCGTCAATTAAGAGAAAACGCTTCCCCGCCAATGACGAGATTTGCGTCTTATACTCTTTCCGCAATACCGCTATTATCCTTCCGCAACTTTTTAAAACCGGAAGTATTGCCCTATGGCAAGCGGCTGCATGTCCGTGTCTGTTTTAAAGATCGCTCTGGATCAGATCTCTATGAAAAGTCCGTCACAAAAATGGAATTATCTCTGCTTTTTGCTCAAAATGTGGTGTTTTTGCAAAAACCTACCCATATTCAAAAGCTGATTGCAAAAGAACCACTAAAGGTAGGATCAAACGTTTTTTTTTTGTTTGAAAGCAGAGGGTCTGTTCTTTCATTTGGTATATTGTATGTTTATATATTTAAAGAAGAACATTTTCTGGAAGGCATTAAACTTTGGTGAAAATCATGAAAAATGCTGGCGCTGGCTGGCAACTTTTTTTAAAAACGCTGGCGGTGAAAGAGATAAGGGGCAGTATCATTATAATAAGATCTCCTTATGACATCACAAGGGGAGCCAAATTTGAATGACCTATTTTTTCACATGCTTGCAGAGAATGGTTTACCAAAACTAAGTTACTGGGTTGATCTTTTTCACATTTTCTAGGTTGATAGAAACACTGGCACCTAAACATGGAAAAAGTCACATTTTCATGTTAGGTCCCCTTTAAAGTGTCCTCTTTTTAGTCATATGTCCATGCAATGTCATTACAGTGTTAAGCCAGTATAAAGCCAAAACAAAGCCGTTTATAAGCAAAATGCGCTCCTAATGACTTCATTTAGAGAATATAAAAGGTTGTATTTAGTGTCCTCACCTTACCCATATGCCATCATCTTTCCATATGACGTCATTTTTTCCATTGTCCAGTTTTTATGTATGTTTGTACAACCATGAGCTTTGTAAAGTACAAAAATTTCTATCATATTTCTTTGTTTATGGTCTACTTTCATGTTCACGCTAAATAAACATATGATGATTATTATTATTATTTTAATTGCATTAAAACTTTATTTCTCTCGTTGCAGGTGCGATACATTTCTGACTTCTTTAAAGAGCGCCCCCCTCTTTGCCAGAACGCAGAACCTGGTGAAAACGATGACATAGAGCGCAAGCCGAGCCTTCAGATCTCAGACGCAGAGAGAAACAATCATTACACTTACAGTAGGCCTGTATGAGCCTGACCTTTAACCCGGCGTGAATGTGCTCACACAAAACCACTGGATGCTGCATCCTCTACGCTACGCCTTGTTCAGATAACCGCACACATCGCTGCTCAAACACATACACTGGCACCGACTATACTCATATCCACAGGATCATACTTCCCATTATATAGCTCTCTGTGTGTGAGAGAGCAAGCGATTGCATAAACGAACACTGAATATTATACTTTATACTTTGCTACAGATGGCTGACCGCTATGCCGTATAGTTTTTGCATATACGTATACGCCGTACGCACAGATTGCCTCGAATCTAGCAAACAATGAGGGACTTTATTGTATTATAGCACAAAACTCGGCAATGGGAACTGATCGTTTCCATGACAACCTCAAAACCATCGGTTGACATTTACTGACTAGCCGAATTTCAATCCAGTCGGAAGTCAAAGGTTGGGTGGAAGTTATTTTCATTATTAATGAAATATTTTATCCAGTGTATATATGCAGTACTGGATTATGATGATTTTAAAAGTGTTTTTATAAAAATGTGTCATTTTATTGTGGCGGTAGATTTTAGAGACTGTAGCTTTTTATAACATTTTGGTTGATATAGCTTTAACTGGTTAATTCCACATACATCTGCAAGAAATCATAGACAACATAACTCGACTAATTCTTTTATATACTACTAGTACTTGTGTCATTTTATTTTTTATAAAGTTTTGTAAGTGTAACAATCATGTAATATCTGCCTATACTGAAAACATGCAATGTTGCACAACATTTCATTGCAACTATTATTTTCTTGGCGTCAAGTTGTCAACATAAGTACCACTAACTAACCCCCATACATATCACACACCCCTTGTTTTTGGCCGATTTGTGCCAAAACACTGACATGAGCCATATACGTATGAGTCACTTAAACCAAACTATCCACAAAACAGGATCACCAAATATTGACAAAAGTCAGTTTAAGATTAAAGCCCTTTAACCGATGTCTGTTTAACATGTCCTGTGGGATTGTGGGTACTATTGGCCCAAAAAACAGACACTTCAAAAATTCACTTTATTCTCCAGGAAACACTGGTTTATTGGTTTTATCTGTGATTTGAAACAAACTACTTCTAAACTAGCATGTTGCTAACTAAGGTTGAATATAGAAACAGTTGTTTACAACATGATGGTCTCTTTTTTTTAACTTCTGCTTTAGTTGTTGTATTTTGTTTGCGTTTACTGTGAGTTAATGCTGCAAGGTTTTTAATGGACACTATATTTCCTAAATTTTGTTTCTTTAATATGAAGCAGAGACTCTGTGACTCCTGCAGTTATATAACACCAGACAGTCTTATAATAAATCACGCATGTAGTGTAGTGCACTTACACACTGAATGTGTGACAAAGATCAGCCAATGTTTTCAAAATGTAAGTAGTTTTGTGAACAGTACTGTTTTTCAGTATTTTGAAAAAAAGTTTTAAGTTAGACGTTTACATGTCTGTTATATGAGTAGATGTTGACTGTGGTGTGACAGGTCTACTTCATCTAAAACTTTCTAAATGGCGTTTTATTTCTTTTTGAATTGTTTTTGCATGCATTAACTAACATGCATACATTTTCTATATGAGAGTAACTGTGCGTTCACACCAGACGCGGAAGAGGCTGCAAGCGCAAGTGATTTACATGTTAAGTCAATGCAAGGACGCGAATAGGCATCCTGGGGGTGTGGCAAGCACAAATGGCGCGGGGATGGCGTGTTCTGCGCGAATTGAGCGTTGCTGCGGGAAACGCGCAAGTTGAAAAATCTGAACTTTGGCGGATATTCACGCCGTGTTAACCAATCAGGAGCTTGCTCTAGTAGGGACGTGATTACAGGAAGCGAGCGGAGTTGCAGAAGCCCCTCCCATGACGTGAATTTCTGCGTGATTGTCTTGAATGACTAGAATTTCATGCGTGGCTTTCATTCGCAAATGCAAAATGTTCAAGCGTCCATTTGCCGTCTCTACCGCGTCTGGTGTGAATGCACAGTTAGTGATGCGCGGGTCAGGGTTTTTTTCCAACCCGCAGGTCCTGTTTTTATTAAATTATTTTCGCCCGTCCCTCACCACAGTTTCTATTTTTACAATCCGTCCGCACCAGCTACCTTTATATAGACATACTAGGCATTGTAATGTAAATAAAACAGGCTTTATTTCTGCCATTAGATCACATCGCCCAGTAAACTGGCAACAACATACACGTATATGAACTATAGAAACCAGCATGGTCGTATTAATAACAAGATAGGATAATGATAAGAGAATTCCTTTATCCGCCCCAACCCGACCGGCGCATCACTAATGAGAGTTAAAGATGACATGAAATATGTTTAAAAAAGGTGAAAATTGTGAACTTCCAAAATTAAGAAAAAGTGTTTACTCAACACCGGCTTTAATCAGCATTATATGCCAGCCAACTCCGGGCCAGATCTTCACCGGAGCAGCTGACTTTGCCGCGAATCCGGCCCAGAGTCGTCTGTTATGGCTGAATTACCATTGGGAGAAAATTCTGTTCCCTTATATTTATTGTGAAAATTTAAAGCTACTGAATCTTGTTCCTTTTGGTTTAAAGGTAAATTGTATGAGCCACTTGTGAAGTTTGTAGCTCCAAATTGTATATTAACCAAATGTTATTTTATCATATGACTGTTTTGTAGTAAGTTTTATTGTGAGTGTATAGCTTGCGTTGCACGTACAGTTTTTATTTCTAGGTTATATTTTGTATTTGTTGGTTATATGTACAACTTTAGATAAATAAATAAAAAATCAGCATCTTGTGTCATATTGTTTTTGTTTTCCTGGGTGAAAAATTTTTTTCAGTAAAATACCCTTAGTAAATTTATACACTATTTTTGCACAATAATTTTGTACTTAATAAACAAAAAAATGTTTTTATTATTTATTAGTTTATTTTAAGTGTACTTACTTACTGTGCTACAAACGTGAGACAAATTTTATTTCAATCCACTAAAAAATCTAGAAAAATTTGCATACTTTTTTAAATGCATTGAAGTATTAGTGAAGTACAACTATACTTGTAATTAGTATATTTGTAGTGTGTAAATTTTACACTTTTATTTTGCACAAAATAATTTACCACAAATGCACTTGCTGATATTTAAGTAGTACATTCAAGAATACTTTATTTAAAATAAAATATTATTAAAATGACTTATATCGATTGGGAACACATTATTCTAGTGCCTGAAATAATCTTATATACACTGGATCACAGTGTTATTGTGGGATTTCTAACAAACAAACCCATAAAAGCAACCCATTTTGAGCAGCACTGTGCTCAAAGATGAAAATGCCATGGTTAACTTTAGCTTCATTGTATCTGATTGTTTTCTTTCCTAGGCAGGGCTCAAACAACTGATGAGAAATAATAAATGTACATTTAATGACCTCATGGCAATGTGAGTATTGTATGTGTTTATGAATAGATCTGACTGGCACTGTTATATATATATATAATTTTGAACTTATATACTTAAAAACAATATGTTTTCTGTAAAAAGAAGTCACATATAGCTGAAAATCTGTGTCAATTCTGTTACTTTAAATCGTTCACAGTAACAGTGTTGAGGTATGACTGCCAGTTCTGTTACATATACTCTGAAAAGTGCTGGGTTATTTTTAACCCAGCGATAGATCAAAAAGGGACGAACCCAACCCATTGAGTTATAATTTAGCCTTCTAGTAACCCATTATTAGGTCAAATAATAAAACTTTACCTTTGTAATGGAGTTTGAAGTTTTTTTTATTGAATCAAACATATTCAACACTTTTTTACATTAGCAGGGGATGAAAGAGAAAAAGAATTAAATAAAAACATGGAAATGCTGACATACATTAATACATCAGTGCTTGTTTATCAGATTATAAATACATTTTAGGTATTGCTTCTTCTAATAGAAAAATACAGAATAATGCTTTATAATCACCATATTTACATTTATGTATACTAAACTTTGCCAACAAAAGTAACATATTAATCAAATAATATTCCTTATGGAATGAGATATCATAAGAGAAATAAACAAATAAAATATTTTCAATTTTTTTTAAAGCTAGGCAAAATATGAACTCTTAACAAAAGAGTACAAATCTAACCATTTTTTTTTAAATTTTTAAATAAGGACAACTTAAAAAAATTCTGTATGTTGACCACAAAAAGTACAAAACATGTCAATGTCACATTAAAAAATGTGGAGGTATTAAGTTTTTTTTACAATGTGACTTTGAGATATCTAAAATTCCACTGAAACTATCGAACTTTCATAAACAAGTCCTTTTATATTGGAAAATGTTTTTTAAATATAATTTCAGTCCTCATAATGTTTCCTTATGGAATAATTATTATATTTTATTTAAAAGAAAATCTTTATTTTTGGAGGACTGGTGGCAAAGAGGTATTTGGTCAGTGTTGCATATTATGGTTGCTTCCTTAGCTATATTAATTTCTGTTCTAAATTTAATTTTGTGTGTGAGGAAAAAGTTTATTTGAAAGTTATTAAAAGTATTCCCTTACCATTCCTTAATATGCTAAAGGAGATTTTAAAATATTTGAATATTATCATCAAAATTTGATAATAAATTGCGGCTTTTGTTTAATAAGTTTGACTTTGTTTAATCCCCTACATTGATTTTGGCTGCATGAATATATATATATATTTTTTATTATTGTCTGTATGGAGGTTTATTTCTATTGTCATAATATGAATTATATGAATTTCTGTTTAAAAAAATGTCAAAATTAAATCTGCTTACAAGGAAATATTTACTGGGGTAATATTTATAAATTAGTTTAAAAGAGATTTATTTTACTAGTTCTAAGGTAACAGGGGGTTACAACACGTAGGCCAAAGTAAAGAAGAAGAAGAAGAAGAAGAACACGTAGGCCTACGTAGAAACGTAACTTGCGTGATGTCCCCAAACCTTTGACCTCACGTAACGAAAGCCGCTCACGCGCAGCTCCCGCGCAGCTCCCGCGGCCGCCGCCAGCCACAACAACAAAACAAACGGAGAAGAAGAAGTGACGATGGAAAATGTGGTGTGGGAGAAATGAAGGTCAGGAATTTACATCATTATAGAAAAAAAGGTCAAGCTGCTAAATCTAATGTTTGGGACCGGTTCTTAGAAACAGGTAAGCTGCTTAAAGTCGAGCATACCTGAAGTTAACGTCCACATTTCTTCACCAAAGTTGTTAAAACAGTTTACATCTAACTTATTTGCCGAATTGCCCAGGTCCTTAGCACACTTTCAGTAAAGCCTGTGAACTTCTGCTTTCTCACCGAGTTTACCTGTATTGTAGTACTGATGTGTGAATGTTATCTTACTGGTAAAAAGACGGAACGTCACTGCATATTTTTGTATTTACTGGTAAGTTAAATTCATGATAATTTACTGAAATTAAGTGAAAGTGGCTAGTCGTGACCTAGACAATTATGTTTTTCAGCTATATAAAACACTTCTTACAGAAAATATACAATGGCCTGTAACATCTTGTGATCCATAACCATGAGTACAAAAAAGTGTTTAAAAATATAATATAAAATATGACAAAGCAGAAAATAATAATAATGACATATGTAGGCCTAGGTTACCTGCCAGTATATACCTGCCCACATACTAAAAATTAACCGAAATGTTACATTATTCTCAAAATTATGAGCGTTATACCTTAATATTAAAAGTTGTCGGTAACGGTACATTATAAAAGTGTTACATAAAATCAATAAAATAAAAAAGATTTTCATGCTGTAACAGAAGCCAGAGTTTCCTTTTATTAAAGTGCACCTATTTCATTCAACAACGTTATTTTGTGTATTTGGTATAATACAATGTGTTTGCGTGTAAGGTTTATGGTTAAGAAACACATTATTTTTCCACATACCGTACATTTTTGTAGCTCCGATTTCAATCTCTTCCTAAAACGCACTTTTTTTTTTACAAAAAAGCCAGCTAATCTGTATGTTGGGATTGGCCTGAATACCATACTTTCCAGACTATAAACTAGGGATGGGCATGCATGATTAATCGACGATCGATAGTTGATCGTTAAGAATTTAGTCGATGACGTTAATTTGTTATTGATTAATCGAATCCTTTTTTTTTATCTAATGCAGGTTGCGTTGCGTAGCGTGTGTCTTGAAGCAATTAAATTAATTTCATTGTGTGGCAGCAATTCAACATTTTACCACCAGGGTGCAAGATTTGACACCATACTTCGTTATCTGTGACCTTCCGTTTTGATTTTTTTTTAAATAATCATGAAGAGGTCATGATTTTTTGGAACAAATGAGGTTTCTGTTTAAGAATGCGGCTCCTAGCTGCAGGTTCCGCTGCTTTAGAGCACGGCATATTCAAGCGCATATATGTTCCGTTTGTCTAACTAAATGTAGTTTAACTGTTTGCCACAAGTTGATCTTGTAATAAAGGTCTCATGGAGGAAAACACGCTGTATTTTTGTATTCATTAAAAGTTAAATAATTATTTTTATTATAAAAATATTAATGATTAATCGATAGTCGATCGTTAATTCTCCCGACAATCGACTAAAAAATTTAATCGAATGCCCATCCCTACTATAAACCGCACCGGAGTTTAAGCCGCATCATTCAAAAATGCGTCATTAAGACAAAATAACATATATAAGTCACAGTGGACTATACGTCGCCTTTATTTAGAAAATTATTTCACAAAATCCAAGCCGAAGAACAGACATTTAATCTGGAAAGGGGAGTTATTTAACTAAACAATAGCAGAAAGAACAGCAGGCTGAATAGATGTCTGTACGTTAAATTAATATTATTAGTTATTTAAACGATAAACCATAGCATACAGAACTTAACTGGAAGGATGAAAAGTCTAAATTAACTGAACAAGCCAACTATCGTGAAAGTCGCATACTTGTCATTCCACATTACATAAATACAGAAGCAGCATATGGCGGACTCTTGCGGCTGTAGACGGTAATGTTGTCTCTTGCCTCATAAATGTCAACATTTATTCATACTGACTGACAAGGCACACCTGACTATAAGACGCAGCACCAGCCAAGTTATGGAAGAAAAACGCGGCTTATAAACCGAAAAATACGGTATTGGAAATGTGAAGCCTTACCATGTTTAAAACATTCGGTCACAATGCAATACTAACAGGAGTTAACTTACAGGCTGTGGGTCCAAGGCGGGAGGAATTATGATAATGTCGGTCTTGTCTACATCACCAATCCCAGGAAGTAAACCATTGCCTGCAATCCGTGTGTTTGTTGTAGTCCAAGAAAAGAGATTTACATTGGAGATGATAACGCATGTCATTGTTTACTTTGAGGTTTGTACCTTTTGCATATCGTTAACATGAACTAATACACACTTACACACCAAAGGAAATGTAAAATCGTGAATTGGATAATTGGTGCTCTTTAAAAAAATTCTCTCTAATGAACCTACACCTATTACTTATCAACTTACAACTTGATCTCCATACTTAAAGCCCTCTTTATATTTTACCTGCTTATTTTAAAGGAATAGTTTGATTACAGAAATGAAAATTCTGTGATAATTTTCTCACTCTCATGTTGTTACAAACCTGTATTTATTTCTGTGTTGTGATAAACACAAAGATATTTTGAGGAATGTTTGTACCCAAACTGATCAGAAACCCCATTTACTTCCATAGTAGGACAAAAGGAATACTATGGAATTGAATGAGGCTCATGATCGGTTTGGCTACAAACATTCCTCAAAATATCTTCTCGTGTTCATCAGAGTAAAGAAATTTAGACAGGTTTGTAACAACATGAGGGTGCAATGTAAAAAAAATGCAGTATGCAACTTGGTTTGGCAAGTCAATTCAACTTATTATTTGAGTTTTGGTTTGTGATAAGTTCACATAACTTAACAAAGTAAGTAAAACAAGTTAAACCTGTTATAAAACCTCTTTCACACAGCGATTTGGTCCCAGAGAATACCCATAAAAGATGCAGACAAGGGGCGTGTCGTAGTGAGGTACTGTATTAGAAAATAAAATAGATCAGATAAAACATTTTTTTTCCCATTTTGTTTGTTTGATTATTATTTGTTTGAAAGCAGAGGGTCTGTTATATATTTGAATGTTTATATATTTTAAAGAAAATTTTCCTGGAAGGCATTTTGTGAAAATCACAAAAAATGCTGGGGGGGGGCAAATTTTCAAAAATGGCTGGTGGGGAATGAGTTAATATCTGTTTAGCCAAAACTCATTTATGTGGTGGAATGAATATGGAACAGTTTTAACAAGTCTGTCTATAGACCCCTTCACAGTTCACGTCACAGGCGGTTCCCACTGCGCATGTCGGGGTCAGAAAAGTCATTAGAGCAGATTGAGTTGCGTATTATTTGGAATCGTCAAAAATGCCTACGTGCGTCGTGGGCTTTGAAAATCGCACCAGGTTTGTCGTTAAGTTTTTTGGGGATTCCTGCAGAATCTCAAAAACAAAAAAATACAACATCTGTGACTGCAAGCAATTAAACGTGCAGACCGGGACAATGCAAATATCAAAGAGGCTTGTGTTTGTAGTGCTCACTTCATTTCAGGTAAGTCATCATTTTTTAGCCCTGTTAGATTAAACTAGAAAGCCTAAATGGTATGAACAGTTTGACCCCATGCTGCCTGCGCGCGCACCCGATAGTCATTCAATGTTTACAAACCTTGAAGGGGTCTATAGCTATCTGATCAGAGAAGTGACCAGCAGTGGCCAGTTGCATAAACATAGCTGTGACATTAAGACTGCGTCTTAAGAATGATTCTGACTAAATAGCAATTAGTTAGGGCTAATCAGTCTTATTATTTGGATTTAAATTAGTCCGATCTACCTTTCTATGTAACATAATTTAAAAAGTTATGATCAGTCTTGAAGAAAAAAATTCATGACTAACTTTTAGGACTTAAAGTTTTATGCAACCGGCCACTGGTGTTAAAGGCCCTATAATGACTGCTGGAATGTTAAATTTTTTTTAAATAATGTAAAATAAATATACACAAAATTAACACATCCTTTCTAAGAGTGTAGTAAAAAGGACATTCTGAATGTAACTTAATGAAGAAATTGGCAAAATCATTCAGCTGAGTTTTTCATTTTATTCGGCTTCGGCCAACAATTTTCCTTTTTTTGCATCCCTAGAATGAACCAAAAATCAAACGATCCCAGATGCATTTTCCGTTTATTTTCCATAATGTCTTTGTGAAAAGGGCTTTAGTTAAAGGAAAATAAAAATATATGACGAGTTTGGTTCCAAAATGAGATAACTCTGTTTTAAAATGTCTTGTCAAAACATGTTTATTATTATGTTATCATGTTTTTTTGGTGTTTTATTGTGCTACTAGTTGTATTTTTTTAGTTAAGAGGCTTAAATAAAAACAAATCAACTGCAGTTTGATTATTAATTGGAATGCACAATTAAAAAAAACAAGATTTTAGAGAAATAAAAAAACCGTATAATCTCATTTTGGAACCAAACTCTTCATATGTTGATTTGAGAAAAATGCTGATTTTCTTTTACAGTGAGCTAATGATGACAGAATTTTTGGGTGAACTATCCCTTTAACTACTTTTTTACTTTTAACTATTTATTACACTGTAAAAAATTATTTGCTGTCTAAATTTTTTGTTTAATCAACTCAAATAATTTGAACTACTAATTATTTATCTTGACTAGACATGCGTTGTTATTAGGGCTGTAATGATTTATCGCTCCAATTAAAAATGCCTGTCTGAAACCGATTCTGAATGGCAAGGCTTGTGCGTGTACTACAGCTCTGTGATCAGTAGGAAGTCCTTATGAATCTAAAATCATAATGAGTCAGAGTCGTTTATAACGTGCATTTAAAAAAGCAACACTCGTTAAACAAAATCATTCAAAACAATCTTTATTATCATGAAAATACCTGAAACAATCTGAAGAACAGCGATATAAATATTCCTGTAGACATTTCTTGGAATAGCGTTTGTAATGCTACTTCTTCTGTGGCACAAAGGGAGTTTCTGCACAAGAGCGCCCCCTGGCTTTTGAATGTGCCGGGATTTCACCGTAATTCATTCAAATTCATTCATTGAGAAAACGCACATTTGCACGGTTAATCGTTTTTATTATAACTTGACTTATTTCAACTATATTTTATAAGTTATAACTCATGTCTTGTCAAGATAAATAATAGTAAATTCAAATGATTTGTAAATCTGAGTTGATTAAACAAAACGTTTAAGGCAGCAAATAATTTTTACAGTAGTTAAGCAACCTACTGTTGAGAGATACAATTTCTTTAAAAACAATTTTCTGAAATAATGCCACCTTTATGTCAGGTTTCTGATTTCAACGTTGTAGGTCCTATTAGTACATAGCAACACATTAGGCAATCACATTTTTTATGTTTTATCAAGACTTTCAGTTTGACTGCTGACAACATAATCCAAAAAACAAAACATAAATTTCAAACTATCCTGCAGTCAATATGTGTTACAGTATTTAGACTTTTATTGAGCGACAATCACATTTTGTCACAAAATGGAGACAGGCCATATCTTAAATATCTAACATGTTCAGCAGACAAATAAAAACATTTGACGCTATTACACATGTAAACCATTTTGTCCTAGGTTTCAAGATTCAGTGATAGTTTGATAAATTAAACACATGACCACATTTAAAAATAATCCAAAAATGTTGCCAACTTGTAATCTGCAAAACATGCGGGGACTGGCCGACCTGCATTTGACCGCTCATATTTCAAGTTTCTGTCTTACATCAGTCAGATAACATTGTTTGGTGTCTCCAGCCAAATGATTACTTGTGGGTGATAATATTTTATGTTAGATTAAATCATTAAATCTGTCATGGTTTGATGTGAGCCACAGTCAGTGGAAGATTTCTGTTAAATGTTCGCTTTTTGTTTGACATTTAAAGGTAAATATACTCCGTCAGAAGGCCAATATATTTGTCTGGTTTGGGAGTAAAGAAAATTGTACAATAATTGCTAAACAGAATAGTATTTGACAGATTTATAGCATCACCTAGTGTTTATCTAAAGCAATGCATTCAGTAGAAAACAGAAAACATTAAATATCCTACAGAAATCCATCCTGATTTACATTCGGGAATTAAAACCAAACATGATTGTTCTTGGGTATATTTTAGGTGGACTATGAAGTTTTAAAGTGATAGTTCACCCACAAATAATCATTACAAACCTGTTTAAATTTCTTCGTTCTGATGAACACAAAGATATTTTGAGGAATATTTGTAAAGAAACCGATCAGAAGCCTCAATTGACTTCCATAGTATTTTTGGGTGAACTATCCCTTTATTGCTTCATTTCTGGATGCAGGGGTCAACTGTTTGTTAACCTTAGTTTACATATCAAAGACAAATAAAAGTGAAGAAAATACACTTCTTTTCAATTTCCGCGAAAATTTGTTTTAATAAAATGTGTGTCATTGTGATTTTTTAAAATAGTATTTTATGAAAGCATAAAGGCCATGCTGTATTGTACAGTAAACACCCACTCGGCTGTTGTGTATTGTATGTCTAAAGCCCGGGATACACTGCACGATTGTTGGCGTTCCCAGATGTGAAACAATTGTGGCGATTTCTGTGATCATGGCTCTTCATCTGTGGTTCTATGTCGTACACTGAAAGATGGCCATTTTCCCGGCTATCTGTTCGTCCACAGATAGCAAACTATAGATTTCTGACAGTCTCAGAAATTCAGCATGATCGACGCACAGCAGATACGTTTTACATGCAACCAAATAATCCGTTTGTAATCGTATTGATGGCTCAATCGTATTGAAAAGTCTTAAAGGCGTAATCACATTATAATCAGATCTGGGTAGTAACGGATTACATGTAATCTGGATTACGTAATCAGATTCCAAAGATCAAGTACTTGTAATTGGATTAAACTACATTTTTTAATCCTTGTAATCAGACTACTGTTTTTTTATGGATTACATATTATTCACACACTATGGCCGTATGATGTTCACAATATCTCTTTTTTTTTTACTGGCACCACAAAAAAGTGCAAATTAACCAAAAATAATAAATAAAATAGAACTATTGTATATTTGTTGTTTTTAGATTATGATAAAAATACTATTTTAACTATTGTTCAAGTAAACAGCGATAGAGCCGCATTGTCAAAAAGGTTTAAAGACAATTTTATATATTTCCCCACCAATGTCAAAATCAAACTTACTGTATGTATAGACACCATTTCATTTTTAAAGAAACTTGCGGTTTAAAGAAACACTTTATTTTTTGTGAAATTTTAGACCTAGCAGTTATTGCAGTGAATTTTGTGAAATTCAATATTGTGTTTTGTGCGATGTAGTAGTTTTTGTTTTAATTTACTTAAAATTAAGTAAATATGTTTTAAATACATAAAGAGTGATTTTGTTTTATTCAGTGTGTTACTATCAGTTGACACTTATAGCGAAGTAAATCAGTGTTAGTATTGTGAAGTATTAACTGTCCGTACATTGCACTTAAAAAATGAGTTTTTAAGGCCCTTGTTGGTCAAATAGAATTGAATATATAATTATTCAAATTAAATAAGGTTTGTCAAAAGTAATCTAAATGTAATCCAAAAGTAGTCAGATTACGCTACCAATGAGGTGTAATGTAAGAGATTATAGTACTGACTACAAATTTGGTCATGTAATTCGTAATCAGTAACGGATTACAATTCATAAGTAATCTACCCAGCTCTGATTATAATTATCTTTTATATCACATGATTCTCACGCAATAGCATCACGCATTATTAAGGTAACGTTAATGGGGTCACACGGTGTACTAAAATTCTGCAGCGTTTATGTGTACTTTTAAAACATTAGGCTACTTAAAGTAATAAAATAGCGTTGTGCCTTTTGAAAAGTGTGTTTTCATTACATATATCTAAAAACTTCTTAACAACAACTTTATCCAACTCAGTTTTGACTTTTATCCAGATGCTGTCCGCAGCATAGCGTTGCCAAGTCCTCTGCTTTTTGGGCTACTGTTTAAACTGTTTCCATCAGTTGCTGTTTTTTCGACGGGTTAAAGATGAAATAATTTTGTTGATTTGTTATTGGTATTTGGGCTGTGAATATAGTCATTGGGATGCTTTTGGGCTAGTTTTGAACATCCATTCGGATAGTTTTGATATGTGAATCTGGCAACCCTGGCTGCGCGCTTGCGCAGACGTTCGGTTCGGATTCTATATAATGTACATGTAAACGAACATTTAAATCAGATTGCAATGTTTAGGGTGCATGTAAACCTATATCGTCCTTACCTTAAATCGTATTCAATTCAGTTGTTTTGACAAAATTTTGTGCATGCAAGCATAGCCAGTGTGTTTGCTGCTATGACCTGTGTACTGGTATTTCTTTACCACAAGCGCATGCTGGTGACTTACGCTAACGCGTGACGCATCCATCGAAGCCCCCGTGTCATCATCGTACAGTCTACGTGTGTCGTACCAAAGTTTAAACGATCCGTGTCGCACAGTGTGGTAATAATCTTATAGGAGTGCAAAGATCCTGCGGTGTATCCCAGGCTAAAAAAAAATATTACAGGATACTTACAATATAGCACAATAACTTGTACCTTATTAATTAATTCAGCATCATTACGTGGATAATTGTTAATATTATCCGAAGCCAATAATTACAAGCAAAAGTATATATACATATATACACACACGCATATATACACACATATATAATCATTATTTGTCTTTACATACTGTGAGAAACTTATAATATGCATTTAAAAGGACAGTTACTCAAAGTCGGTATCAGTGAGGGGAAACAATGCAGTGACTTTCGGCTGTTTTACTGAAACGCAGTTAAAAGCTTTTGTGTGGGAAAACAATGCAGTGGAGGTACAATGGGAACACTTTCAATATCCGTTTGTCTAGAAGTGTCCACATCTTCTTCTGAACTCATTTAGACCTAAACAATTGGCAGTAAAAAGCATCGCAGTCCATTTCTGTGTGGGATGTACGTAGAAATCCATTTCTCATTTCTATTTGCCCATCACACTGAAAGAAATGAAGAAATATATTAGTGTTGCGCCACAGAAAGAGTCAGCAATTATGATGCACATTAGCAATGCTGGATTTAAAATGTAGGGGAGAGCGGGACACAAACTTATGCTTTTTTCATTTCATTTTATTATAATTGTAACCCCGCTGTGTAAAAATGTTTTCAATCCCAGCTACCAGTTACTAGAAGTTGCTGACATGTTTCACAATAGTGTTATGTTTTAGGTAACAAATAGTGATTCAAATAATTTAAGGTTTGATTTGGTGACTTACACACTAAACTCAGAAATTGGGGAAAAATGTAAGATGAAGAAATGTACTTCCATGCCTCCAAAACACTCTTTGTTCAATATCTTAACCAAAACGCATCAAAACTTTTCACAAATTCACAGGAGATCTTCTGACAGTAAGAGAAAAAGACCAAAAGCACAGATTGCTCAGCCTTGTATAAATATGTGAAGTAGCCATGTTACAATTAACCCTGCGTTAGTTTGTTCCCCGCTCACCCCTATAGTTTTCTTCATATTTTTATTTTTTATTAGTTGTCTCTGCACTGTGTATGCACTCAATTTCATTGTACACTTTTTACAATGAGAATAAAGAATTAAAGGGACATTCCACTTTTTTTGAAAATATGCTCATTTTCCAGCTCCCCTAGAGTTAAATATTTGATTCTTACCGTTTTGAAATCCATTCAGTGATATTACGCATCCCCTGCCATTGAAATTAACCAAGGAGACTATTTTCGGCTGCTGTGTAATATCACTACGCCTGCTGCAGCCATGTTACAGCAGCAAAGTCCTTGATTATTACACCAGAATGAGAGGATAGTTCATAACCATATCTGCCTAGAAAATCACAACTTTTAATTTTCAGGCGGTCTTAGTACACAGTGTAACTACAGAAGAGTTTTAAATAGGAAAAATATCAAAACTCTTTGGTCATTTTTTGGCAATGCTAATGGTCTAATCAGATTCCATGGATTGTGCTAAGCTATGCTAAAAATGCTAGCACCAGACCCGGAGATCAGCTGAATGGATTTCAAAACGGTAAAAATCAAATGTTTAACTCTAGGGGAGCTGGAAAATGAGCATATTTTCAAAAAAAAGGGAATTTTCCCTTTAAGAATTAATAAAAAGATCAGGGTTATTATCATTAACTAAAAGAATTAGGTTGATTAAGGTTGGAGCTAAGCTCTGCAGGACACCGGCTCTCCAGGATTGGGAGTGAAGAACACTGCCATAGGGCAATACTTCCGGGTTCAAAAAGTTGCGGAAGGGTGCCACCTGGTGGATAATAGCAGTATTGCGGAAAGACGGAAAATCTCGTCATTGGCGGGGAAGCGTTTTCTCTTAATTGACGAGATATCTCGTCAATGGCGGTGAAAGAGTTAATGAAGCATTTTTGAATGATGCGGCTTAAACTCCGCTGTGACTTATAGTACGAAAAGTATGGTAAAACACTAGAAGCAAATGATAAAAAGGAATGTTGACTTTAAGTTTTAAATTAATATTAATTGAAACAAAAACACCTAAAGACTAAACTACAACTAAACCTGAAATAAAAATTACATTTAAATTAACTTGAGTTCATAAGCTTAAAGCACAAAGCTAAGTTGCCAAAAATTAAACAAAAAATAAGTAAAAACTTAAATATAAAAATAAAGCTAATTCAAAATATGAATAAACCTAATATAAAAGAATTATAGGAAGATACAAATGGATTTATCAATTTTTGTTACCACACTGTCACAATACCCAAACTGAAAAAAAAAAATGTTTTAAGCCAGGTATAAAAATTAAAATCACATAAGTAAACAAACCATGGGGAAGCATCGTTCAATAACTTTTCTTCGTAAAAGTGAACATGAAATTAAAAGCGACCATATTTATATTAATAAATCATGTTTCTTTTAAGTATTTAATTGCAAGCCATTTAGATTTGCATATTGCGATTTATGCTTTCTGTAAAACCTATGGTAAAGAATTCATTTATACAACATATTTAAATCCATGTTAAAATATGTAATCTTGAAATAACAAAGAACAATTAAATCAAAAATAAATGATTGCCTATTCATATACAGCTATGTTCATTAACCCTTTAAATAAAGGTTGTCATCATTTTCTGACCCTCATGCTGTTCCAAAAACTTTATTTTTTTTCAGTTTAACACAAAAGCAGATGTTAGGCAAAGGGTCTGACAGTTCTGAGTTCCTATTCACTTTCAATGCATGACAAAAATGCATTTTTAACAATGACTGAGGCTGTCAATCACTAACACACTGCCTAACATCTGCTTTCATGTTTCACAGAAGAAAAGTCCTTTTGTACAGGTTTTGCATAACATGAGTGCAAAAATAATGACCCATTGCTAAAAAATAAATTTTTCAATTGTAAGGCGGGCGTCGTGACTCACCAGATTATTCAGCTTGCTTTCTAATTGGCTGACGGAGCTGTCAGTCAGCTGATTGGCTGATGCCCTACGTGAAGGCACACAGATGCAGATCGCTCAGAGTTCAGCTCGGAGGGTTGATGAAGGGCTTCTGACAAGGCACCTGATGCCCGAGTCCCCTGCGTTCTGGGGCCGACGCGGTGCGTTCTGGGGCCGACCCCCGTGCATTCTGGGAAGGGCGGGCTGGGAAGGGGTAGCGGGTGTCTTTCACTAGTCTCACTCCATGGTTAGGAGTGGGTCCTGCGAAGGAGATAAGATGTAGACATTGCATAACAGTGCATCGCTGTCAAAATAAATTGCGAAATAAACGATTCAGAGAGAGACAGGTTAGATCACGTTTGATTATAAAAGCCCGGCTTGGTTGTGAAAAATGATCCCTGCGCTACCGACGGTTACGGTAAGCAATAAATGCCTGCGTTGGGTCTTACCTAGTGTTTGAGAACAGGAGAGGAACCGCGGGCGGAGGAGGACAGGGGACGGGGAGGAGGTGCTGCAGGAGAGCCAGGAGAGAGTGAATCATGGGAGACTGCTGGAGACGGAGATCTCACTTTCTCCTGAAATGACACCGGGTAAAAAAAAGTTAAGCTGTGTTCAGCGTTTCTCAGAATATCTGCTCATAATAACTCAAGTGGAATGTTCTGTGCACACGCTGGTGTCTCATAAAACACTGAGGCACAATATGTGAAATGTTAGATTAATAAAGGATGACAAGTACGAGGTTATGAGCGCAAAGGGTTGTACAAACCCCATTCACCACCCACAGAGGTCTCTACATTCTGTTTCCAACAACTGAGATCATACAGTACTGTGCAAAAGTCTTAGGCCACCATTATATTTGTTGTTTTTGCAATGGTATAGTTATCATATATCAATATTTCTCAATCTCTTTATTCAAATACAACTAGAAAATATTGCATATTTGTATGCAGTACTAAAGGGACACACTTTATTTTTTTAAATATGCTCATTTTCCAGCTCCCCTTGAGTTAAATCAACACTATGTAGTTTTTTTACCTTTAAATAATGTCTCTAAAATTATTTCTGTGATAGAACAACTTTTAACTGGATAAATTGTACTGTTGCTGCAGCCTGAGCAGCCTCTTAGCTGCTACAAGCACACCCTGAAAGTGGCGGTGGAGGGTAGGAAACACAGCCCTGCCCCTTCCCCTGCCTGCAGAAGAGTGTCTGATACCAGGCACTGTTGCGCTTTTCAACCACATGGGGGAGTCATTTTTACATGGAAACTACATAGTGTTGCTTTAAACATTTGATTCTTACTGTTTTGGAATTCATTCAGCCGATCTCCGGGTCTGGCGCTAGCAATTTTAGCAGCTTAGCACAATCCATTGAATCTCGGTGGATATGATGTTCAAATACGCTGTTGTACTGGTAGCTTAATTCGCGCGATCCCGCCATCTTTACTAAAGCTGTTTGTGAACAAGGCACGGCTGCACACACACGGGAGCGATCTGCTTGCAGCAAGAGGCAGCGTCACGAGTTCTACAACAACGCTTAGGTGCCCGCAGATGCGCCTGCCTATTAATCGGCCTAATTTTGCAGAAAAATCGGCCAAAGCCGATTTTTTTAAATATGCCAAAAATCGGCCAATTAATCGTCCCGGCCGATAAATCGTTTGACCTCTAGTATAAGACGGTACTTCTGTGGCGGTTTTATAATAGCAACCAATGCACATACTGTAAGCGCCCTCAAGTGGTAAGTTTTAGAACAACGCCTTCAGTCGAGTTTATTTATCCTCAAATGATTGTATAAAATAATGATCTAATGTACTGTTTACTTCATATTAATTTTCTGTTTAGTTTTTACTTGTATTTTAAATTAGGCATTAAATCGTGTTGTGTTTTAGAAATGAAGAAAATGTCCTAAAATTAACTAACCCTGTGATTTTTTTTTTTTTTGCAGTGTATATAAACAGTTTCATCGTACGCACGTGCGGTGACGCCGATTATGTGTCTGGTCGGAACTTTACTTTCAGTTTCTGTTTGTTTAATGGTCTGACTAGTTGCTATTCTGAACTAACTAGTACATCAATTAGTATTAATAACATAACTAGTATCATAACATGTTTAATAATCTCATGTGTTTAATGTTTATATTTTCCTAAAGAGGGGGTCACACTATACATTTTTGGATGTTGCCGTGAATATGGACAGGGAGCGCTTCGTCCATCTTTGCTTTTTCAGAGAGAATGGTCACGCCGTGACGTTCAAGTTTTCTACTGGTCATGTGTCTCCACATGATACTAATTTGCAGGTCAGAGTTCACCAGACTTGGTACGTAGCGAAATATCTCGCATTTTTGATCTGATTCATTTGTATGCGCGTAAATAAAAGTAATTGGAACAAAAAGTGTAGTGTGAACGCCCCTTAACATTTATTCCCAAACTACCCCATTAGAAAGAATGGTACAAAAGATGTCATTGAGACGGCACCTTTATAAAAACGTACTAAAATATACCAGATATGCAGATATTTATTATGTACCTTGAGATACTAATATGCATTCGTGCTTTGTTGTACTTTCTAAATGGGCATTGCCCCAGTGACAGCTTTTATATTATTTTTGACAGTGTAGTTAGTCAAGTAAAGTTTATACCATACTTGAAACCTGGTTACCCATGCTATTGCATTTTTATTATTATTATAAATATTTTTAATTAGATATTTAATCTTAGCTAGAAATAATATTATACATAAACGATGCGAGATGATGAGGCGGTTATCATGACGATACTAGTGGAATATGTCACTGCTATCAGCCAATGACATTCTAGAACCACAAAAAAATTTAAATTTGATTTTATTAATAAAAATGTATATAATCAGAGCCCTCGGGTCAGATTTAGCTGGAAACGTCAGTTGTTTTTCAATGCACATAAATTTATAGTAAGTAAGTAAAGTAGCCTGCAATTTATGATTTAAACAGAGATGGCGATATAGAGGCTGCAGCTTTAAATAAAACCACTCATATATAATATTTAGTTTAAGGATAAAAATAAATACTTTCCAAAGGTTAGGTGTCTTCGCTCACTGACCCCCATACAGGAAAACTTTGTTTTATAAGTTTCTATCATTTCCTCAGTAGGTCAAACTGAACCGTACTGTACCTGAGCGGGACTCCGGCAGAGACCGGGCGAGCGTGGTTGCGAATGGAGGGATGATGTTGGGGAGGGAGCGTCTCTGGAGGGATTCTTCCGGGGAACGGGTGAGCTGCTCAATCCGTTTCCTTCGGCTGACCTGGGAGAGACCCCTGCAGGTGATGTGCTTTTCTACAATAAAATAATATAACATTTTAAATTGTGCTCTTTCACATGGCAGAAGCCAGATATGAGGTCACTGGACCTTGGTCAATTTTTCATATTAATAAATATGAAATAAATAAAAATAAATGTAAAATTCTCTAAATGACTAATTCATTTTTTTTTTAATGACTCATATCGTCATTCGTCTATATAATTATGTCTGGACAGTTTACTGTATAGTTTAGTGAAAATGACGGAGATTGACTCAAGGGTGCGGGTGCAGAATTCGCAGTGTTGCCTGATATCATTATTAAAACTCCTCTTTAGATGTAGTGTTTTGCCAATTATTCTGACACTTTGGGATATTTATAAAGTGATGATTAGGTGTAGGTTATTGTTAGTGATTTCTCAGAATTATTTTTGAAAGACAAGGTTTGAATTTACTTTATGGGATATTATTTTTGTTTGTTTTTCATGCTAATAACTGGCAACACTGGCTGACCAAATATGTTAACACCCAAGTGTAAAAAACAGTAAAGCTAATCTCAACAAAACATAAGAATTCTGTTATTTCATTCAATTTAGGAGTTAACCTTAAACAAAGTCATCCTGAAAACATTCATCAAAGCACTAAACAAAGTTGTTGTTTAGTATTTTTTAAGCTCTTGTTCATAATATTGCTTATTAAAATGATTACAATAATAAGCATTGTTACATTTAGGCCGGGTACACACCACAATATAATCGGCCTGAATTTGGGCCGATTTCCCCCCTTATGACAATCGTAGGAAAAGACCTGATCGTCTTCGTGGTCGCGCTGATTATCTTAACAGATTTTCCAACATGTTGAATATTTATGATCAGAAATCCTGTTGTGTGGCTGAGGAAAAACGCACACACGCTGTTTATTGTCACGTAAAACAATACCCAATCAGAAAGCGAGCGGATGAACGATAAAAAGCATAACAGTACATGGCACAGCAGGCACAGTCCAAACTGAGATGGACATCAGATTTGTAAAAAAGCAGTCCATTGTATTAATGACATTTTTTATGCCCGTTGTTTGCCATGTTTGTTTATTGTGTAGTCACGCTTTTTTATCATGTTTGTGGTCTCTAACATTTTAAAAATCTGATAAGATTTTAAAAATCTTTTGGTGTGTACCCAGCTTTAATCAACAGTCCACCCCCCAAAACAGACACTCAAAGTGTAAAATGGCAAAAAGGTTAAGACAGAATACAATATATCCCAGGTAAAAAATAAATTATACCTGAATATACTTGTTATGTAAAGTTGTGCTACAAATATAATTTTTAAGAGGTCCTTTGCTTGAAAAAGGATGAAGATCTCTGCCGTCAATGGATAATTCACCCCAAAATGACAATTTTGTCATTTTTTACTTACTAGTTGAACACAAAAGAAGATATTTTAATAAATAATGCAAAGCACAGTTAACCCATTGACATCCATAGTATTTGTTTTTTTCTACTATGGATGTCATTAAGTAGCGTCAGCTGTGTGCTTACCATCATTTATCAAAATATTTTCTTCTGTGATCAACTGAATAAAGACGAGAGTAAGTAAAAACTGAAAGAATTTGCATTTTTTAGGCAACTATCCCTTTAAGTCCTCTTAGGCTTGTTTTTGCAATGCCCAGAATATTTTTATTACCTTGTCGTTTTCACAATGTTGGGTCAGCTTT